>NC_091205.1:57500-272500 GCF_040958095.1 Procambarus clarkii | reverse complement strand
GTCAATTCTCATTATAATTGTGCATTATTCTACCCACTTCAAGACTTCGTACCAATATAGAAGCATCAAGAGGAAGTATGGGCCAATAAGTCCTTTGCAGTTACTTCTATTCTTCCCTCTCATTTATCCAATTAATACCCATTGTTTCTTGTTCTGTCTTGTGTTGGTCAAAAGTTTGTTCACCTAATCCAAATCTGTTGCAACATTTTTGGATGATGGTACCCTAGCTGGCTCCCAAGACTCCCTCCTGGAGGACATCAGAAAAATCCAGGAGCAAGGAGCAGTTTTAGGACTCACCCTGATCTCTTCTAAGTGTGAAATAATATGTTCCAACCAGGGCATCATAGAGAGAATAGAGGGTCTTCTGCCAAATATCCATGTAACTAAACCCGAAGACAGCACACTCGTAGGAGCTTCCATGGGGTTGAAAGCCATCGATGAGGTCCTTGATAAGAAAATCGCCGACCTCAAGAGGATGGATGGGAGAATTGAGGATATTGATGCTCATGTTGCACTCTACCTCATCACCAGATGTCTGTCCCTCCCCAGGTTAACCTACTTTCTGAGATGTTCCCCATCTTACAGTAGCCAAAAACTTGGTGAATATGACCTGTTACTGAAATCAATGTTAGAAAAATGGATCATCAACCTTTGTCTTGATGACTTTCAATGGAAACAAGCTTCTCTTCCAGAAAGTCTTGGGGGCCTTGGAGTTCGAATAGCAACGCAAATCCCTGTACCATGCTTCCTGTCCTTCTCCTCAGCATCCGATGACCTTGTGAAGGAAATTCTACCTGCCTACTTACATCAGCTGGCAGGTGTACATGATCCCAATTTTATACACTGTGACACAGAGTGGGCCTCTCGTGCAGGCCCATCTCCTCAACTTCCCTCCCCAAAAGCCCACAAGCAATCCAGCTGGAATGGCCCCACTGCAGACCAAGTTGCTGCAGAGTGCCTGAGTGCTGCAACAACACAACACGACATTGCTCGTGTCACAGCAGTAGCAGCCCCACATGCAGGGGATATCCTGTTAGCAACCCCAATATCGGCAACAGGCACACTTCCTCCGAATTGCTGTGGCCCTCCGCCTTGCTACCCCCAATCCTCACCAAATATAGGTGTATTTGCGGCGAGGTGGTGGCCGACAGGTACGACCACCATGGCCTACTCTGCCAAGGCACAGGGGTTTTTGGCACTCGAGACATAGTGAAGTTAACGACATCGTCAAGAGGAGCCTAACTACAGCTGAATGCCTAGCCAAGAGAGAGAGCCCCGTTACCTAACACCCCGTAACTCTGATGATCTTATTGGTCGCTCAGATGGTATCACTGTGAACCCCTGGAAGAACGGCAAGCAGTTAGTGTGGGACTACACGTCCGTATCAACCCTGGCTAACACTTACATTGACATGAGTGTTGCACAACCAGGTGGCGCTGCCTCTCACAGGGAATCAGCCAAATCTCATAAGTACAGAGTTCAGGATCACCACTACAATTTTGTTCCCATTGCTTCTGAGACACTCGGCGCCTGGAATAAGAGTGCCAGCAGTTTTTTGAAAGAACTGGGTTCAAGGCTAATTGAAAAAATAAGATACCCTAGAGCTGCCAGCTTCCTTTTCCAGCGCCTCAGTGTGGCGATACAGAGGGGAAATGCACACTGCATTCAGGGTTCCTGCTCGCTATCTGAGGAGCTGGAGGAACTCGATAACTTATGATACTCATCTTTGTACCCTATATGTAACTCCTTTTTTTGCAACAAAGTTTAAATAAAACATACATATATGTGTATATACAAGAGAATGGGGATGGTAAAAAAAGAAAATATTAAAGTGTTCAGTGAGAATCCACAAGGTCTTCTCTGAATACTCCTTATTATCATATTCGTGGGATATGTAATATCCCACGAATTAAAACTACAGACCTTACCAAGGATGCAACAACACAACAGTTAAGTAACTCTGGGCTTCCCATTACAGCAAAGTGAGCAGAGGCATTAGGTAAAAGGAAATGTACCCAATATTTATGTCTTAATTTGGATTCTCGATTGTGATTCGAACACTACTAAGATAGCCTATATGTCCGATTATTCTACTCTCGCTCAATATTAGAAAGTAAGAAAGTAAAGTTCTTTCTGATAATCAACAAATAATTTGTTTGTAGGTCAACAGTAACTCGATTATTTTGGCTCCTAGTCAAGATAATTTTAAGTTTTCTGTAAATGTGGGTTACGGTATATCATATTTACAGTGAATATTAATGCTTAATCATCAGCATAAATTACAGTTTCTGGGATAAAATTTTGGGTGCTATTTACGTAAATAAGACCAAGAAGTGATCGATTCGTTCTACCCTGGGGTCACAGTAGTGTACATGCCTGGCAAACAGGAACAACAATGATAAATTCTGACATGGAAAATTCACTTTAATCTGATTTTTCAATCAGGTCCAGAACAAATTCTGTCAGCTTTAAGGTTAAGACATTAAATATTATGAAATATAACTCGTGTACAATTTGTTAGTCATCTGTAGTTACAGATGAGGTGAGGCGCCTGTTTATCTTCTCCGAAGGAAAAATGTTTTTTTACTCGCGAATAAATTTTAATCAAGGAGGTTTTTCATCTCGTGAGGAACTTTTTACATTTAAAAGTTAAACCGTATATGATCCTGGACAGAGTATACAGAGACGAGAGCACCCCCAAATTAGACAAATTGAGCCCGAAGACTCTCCCACACACCCTCCCAAGTAACCTCCTTCCCACAAACACACTTCTCATCTCATCCAATACGTACAGTTCCCCGTCACTCCCACTTTCCTAGCCCGATCTCTAAACAAAGGCCCAAAGTCCATTCCATGCACCGGCCAAACCCATGGTGTTTATGAATGAAAAACGGTTTACACGCGACTCACAACTGATGACGTCGGAACACTTCCGCAACAACTGCTTCGCGGACAACTTTTGTTCGAACCACAACGCTGTAAATGCTTCACCCACGAACTACAAATACAAATAATCGCCAACAGAACCTAAACACCTAACCTAACCAGTGCCTCAATGTACACATTTTGCTAGTAAATAATAATATTAATTTGTATATGAGAAAATTTAAGTTTTAAATGAACAGAATGTTAATTAATCTAAAATAGATGAATGCGTCTTTGGGGTCGACCGCTGGATGGAATGGACTTGGTCTGAAGACGGGTTGCCTCTCCACAGCTTCACTGTCTTCCTTGTCACTATAACCATTTTCACAGCACTCTCACTATCAATGTTCCCACCATATCCATCTCAACTTTCATCCTTCCCATAGCCATCCACACATATTGTTCTTACATCCCCTTTCACTGTAATCACTTTCTATATCACTATAATCCAAAGATTGTGCCCAAAATCTGTATATGAATACACTAAAATTAGACTAATGATAAACTCTACGGACGTCTCGGGGTACATTTCATTTACACCAACCTTGTGTTGGGATGCAGAGGCCGATTCCCACTCAAGGGTGGCGTCAGGGTCGCCCTTGCACGGCTCTACACTCTCACTCACTCCTCGACTGAACACTCCAAGCATATCTGCCTCCCAAAGTCTACAACATTGACCTCGTGAACGTTTCCCCGTCGTAATGTTCTATCAATAGGAGCATCCAGTAGCAATTTACAGTCATTTATCTCTCATTTACAACTTTTCTTCACCTATGCCTCCTCTCTTATACTTCACGCACCCACTGTATCCTTTCCATGCTTCACACTCACAAACATCCCATCCCAAATCCTTATCCTCTCCCCTTCGAAGTGCTATATAGTCGTAATGGCTTGCTGCTTTCCCATAATAATTCCCTCTCTCCTTATCGTAAACCACCCAACTGTTTGAACTATTTTATCAAGCTCACGAACTATGATTTACTCTTTTTCACAAACACTCAAACTGGGTTTCAACAGTTTTCACATAAGCAAACTGTTTTTTACTCATATATATATATATATATATATATATATATATATATATATATTTTATTAAATATGACCGAAAAAGTAAGATTAATAATTCTAACACGAATTTTCTCAATCTTTCGTACATTATGCTTCACTGTTGGAGGTAAATCAAAAATCACTTCTCCAAAATTCATTTTTATTTCTAGTCTGACGCGACACGGGCGCGTTTCGTAAAACTTATTACATTTTCAAAGACTTCACGAATACACAACTGATTAGAACTTGCGTTTCCCTGATTTTATATCTACATTTGAGTGAGGTGGGAAGGGTGATGTGGCATTACATTTGAGTGAGGTGGGAAGGATGATGTGGCATTAGAGGATATTAATAGGGTATTAAAAGTATCAACACAAGACAGAACACGAAACAATGGATATTGAATAGAAGTGTTTGTAGAAAGCCTATTGGTCCATATTTCTTGATGCTTCTATATTGGAGCGGAGTCTTGAGGTGGGTAGAATATAGTTGTGCAATAATTGGCTGTTGATTGCTGGTGTTGACTTCTTGATGTGTAGTGCCTCGCAAACGTCAAGCCGCCTGCTATCGCTGTATCTATCGATGATTTCTGTGTTGTTTACTAGGATTTCTCTGGCGATGGTTTGGTTATGGGAAGAGATTATATGTTCCTTAATGGAGCCCTGTTGTTTATGCATCGTTAAACGCCTAGAAAGAGATGTTGTTGTCTTGCCTATATACTGGGTTTTTTGGAGCTTACAGTCCCCAAGTGGGCATTTGAAGGCATAGACGACGTTAGTCTCTTTTAAAGCGTTCTGTTTCGTGTCTGGAGAGTTTCTCATGAGTAGGCTGGCCGTTTTTCTGGTTTTATAGTAAATCGTCAGTTGTATCCTCTGATTTTTGTCTGTAGGGATAACGTTTCTATTAACAATATCTTTCAGGACCCTTTCCTCTGTTTTATGAGCTGTGGAAAAGAAGTTCCTGTAAAATAGTCTAATAGGGGGTATAGGTGTTGTGTTAGTTGTCTCTTTGGAGGTTGCATGGCTTTTCACTTTCCTTCTTATGATGTCTTCGATGAAACCATTGGAGAAGCCGTTATTGACTAGAACCTGCCTTACCCTACAGAGTTCTTCGTCGACTTGCTTCCATTCTGAGCTGTGGCTGAGAGCACGGTCGACGTATGCGTTAACAACACTCCTCTTGTACCTGTCAGGGCAGTCGCTGTTGGCATTTAGGCACATTCCTATGTTTGTTTCCTTTGTGTAGACTGCAGTGTGGAAACCTCCGCCCTTTTCCATGACTGTTACATCTAGAAAAGGCAGCTTCCCATCCTTTTCCGTCTCGTAAGTGAAACGCAGCACGGAACTCTGCTCAAATGCCTCCTTCAGCTCCTGCAGATGTCTGACATCAGGTACCTGTGTAAAAATGTCGTCAACATACCTGCAGTATATGGCCGGTTTCAAGTTCATGTCGACTAAGACTTTTTGCTCGATGGTACCCATGTAGAAGTTTGCAAACAGGACACCTAGGGGAGAACCCATAGCGACCCCATCTACTTGCTTATACATATGCCCATCCGGGCTCAAGAAGGGTGCCTCTTTAGTACAAGCTTGGAGTAGTTTCCTCAGAATACTTTCTGGCATGTCAAGAGGAGTACAGGCTGGATCACGATACACTCTGTCGGCTATCATTCCGATTGTCTCGTCCACAGGTACGTTGGTAAACAGCGATTCTACGTCCAACGAGGCTCTTATCCCTGTGGCCCGTGCGCCCCGCAGTAAGTCCACAAATTCCTTTGGAGACTTCAGGCTGAAGGCGCAAGGAACATAAGGAGTCAGCAGGCCGTTGAGTCGCTTTGCCAATCTGTACGTGGGTGTGGGTATCTGGCTAATGATTGGCCGAAGTGGGTTTCCAGGCTTGTGCGTCTTGACATTTCCATACGCATATCCAGGTTTATATTCCCCAATGATCTTTGGCAGGTGGAGTCCGGATTTCTTGGCGTTCACAGTTTCGATCAGTTTGTTGACCTTTGCTTTTAATTCGGCTGTAGTGTCCTTCGTTACCCTTTGGAACTTAGTTTGGTCAGAGAGTATGATGTTCATTTTCGCCAGATATTCGTCTTTTTTAAGAATGACATATATTGGCGACTTGTCACCTCTCCTGACAACTATCTCCTTGTTCTCACGAAGGCTTTTAGCTGCCGCTCTAAGCTCGGGGGACAGTATGGTGCTTCTGTAGTTGCCTCGATTCTTTCCTCCTTCTGCAATAAGTTCTGCTTGTAAGGTATCTTTGGTAGTGACCTTCTTTTGTGTCTCGAGGTCGAATATGTCGTCCAACAGAATTTCCAACTCCACTTTCCGGGCCATTTCACTCGGTCTGGACATAACATGACAGTTTATGCCCAGATTTAGGAGAGTGACTTGGTCCTCAGTGAGGTTAATTCCTGCAAGGTTCAGGAAGCCATCTCTTGGTCGTGGAATTGCCATAGGTCCTCCATATAATGTTGTTAGTTTCTTGATAATCCTTGTTTCAGTGCTGAGGTGATGTTTGTCTGTGAGGATGTCGAGGTGTTGTTCAATGCGGGTACGGATACTATGGTCGATGTTGCTATTTCTCCACTCGTTAGTAGCATGAAGTAGTTGCGTTTTTTTGTCTTTGATTTCATTCTCTGCCTTGTATATCTGATCACGAATCAGATCCTGGCGATATTTTATCGTGAAGGCTTGATTCCTTGCTGCTGGGTCGTGCACTTTAACATTAGTATATTTTGGTAGCAGTCTTTCCTGTAGACATATTTTATTAAATATGACCGAAAAAGTAAGATTAAATGCCCACTTGGGGACTGTAAGCTCCAAAAAACCCAGTATATAGGCAAGACAACAACATCTCTTTCTAGGCGTTTAACGATGCATAAACAACAGGGCTCCATTAAGGAACATATAATCTCTTCCCATAACCAAACCATCGCCAGAGAAATCCTAGTAAACAACACAGAAATCATCGATAGATACAGCGATAGCAGGCGGCTTGACGTTTGCGAGGCACTACACATCAAGAAGTCAACACCAGCAATCAACAGCCAATTATTGCACAACTATATTCTACCCACCTCAAGACTCCGCTCCAATATAGAAGCATCAAGAAATATGGACCAATAGGCTTTCTACAAACACTTCTATTCAATATCCATTGTTTCGTGTTCTGTCTTGTGTTGATACTTTTAATACCCTATTAATATCCTCTAATGCCACATCATCCTTCCCACCTCACTCAAATGTAATGCCACATCACCCTTCCCACCTCACTCAAATGTAGATATAAAATCAGGGAAACGCAAGTTCTAATCAGTTGTGTATTTGTGAAGTCTTTGAAAATGTAATAAGTTTTACGAAACGCGCCCGTGTCGCGTCAGACTAGAAATAAAAATGAATTTTGGAGAAGTGATTTTTGATTTACCTCCAACAGTGAAGCATAATGTACGAAAGATTGAGAAAATTCGTGTTAGAATTATTAATCTTACTTTTTCGGTCATATTTAATAAAATATGTCTACAGGAAAGACTGCTACCAAAATATACTAATATATATATATATATATATATATATATAAATGTTAAAACCAGAGATATGGGTTACTGAACTATGCCTTCAAAAGCTGCAAACAGGAAAGCGAATGTTTTACACACAGACCTTTGGAAAAGACTTTTACTGAATTAAAAAAATTGTCAAATCTGGTAAAAAAATCCTGATTTTATGAAGTCAAAATATTTCATATGAAGGTTTTGTTATAATGGCCTATGCAACAAACTTCCCAGGTCGAACTTAGGTGATTGTTCAATTTAAGTGTTAGGAAACTCATAATTCAATTTTGCAATATTATTTAAGTTACGAAGAGAATTCTTTCTTCCCCATATAATCAATATTTCAGAATTCATGAGAGCTGAAATAGGAGCAGATTTCTCTTAATGGGAGAAATGGGACCAGCCCCGACCCACCTATGGCAGCCCTACACCCTTTACTATTCATACCGAAGAGTTGCGGGAGGCTAATCCTTCCATTTTCAATGCATGCCTTACAATTCCTCCAAATTATGTCCCGTATCGCCTTTTCAGCCGTCTTATAGGCCTTTAGTGCATTATAAAAATCATTTTCCTGGGAAAATGAATTTGTATAATGTTACTACAATGTCTTCCCGCGGGAGGGGGGGGGGGATGCCTAATAATCTCTCCTGGGGTGAGATTATTCCCAGTCAAGTTGCAACTTAGCTTCATATTACAGAGTTCCTCGATTTTTTTATTGCTGTAAACGTTATTCAAAAGGATTTAGTGGATTCGTCCTAGTTCATGGAGCAAGAGCTTTGAAGAATAGCATGTACGTATTGCACGAGCTACAGAGGCACTGATGACGCTTCTCTTATACCTGTGAGTGTATTCACTATTACCGTTCATATATATTCCTGCATCAGTTGGTAAATGATACACGTCTGTGATGAATTACTCTCCCCGAGAACATCGAGGAATGGTATTCTGCCTCCTACACTTTCTCCACAGTGGACCTCAAGCCTGAGACCTCTTCAAGGTTGCCTCGAAGCCTCTCCAATGTATTTTCGTCGTCAATACATTCGAATATGTCATCGACACATATGCAGTTATTATTGTGAGTAACGATTACAGCAGTGCAGCGACGGTGGCGTATGGTCGGGAAGGTAACCCAAACCATTTTGGTTGTGAAGCTCTAACTACTATTTGAGGTATTGTGTAGTGCCTTTTTCTCTGGGAGCCAATATGCTCTCGCTGGTAATTAATTTGGCTGCATTTGGTATCTAATTTTAGGAGTTCCAGGAAGCATTCTCTCTTATATTCATGAGCGACGCTGGTGAGGTTACTTTTTTATCGCTCAATTGTTCTTTACTGCTTTAATGTATCACATTTTGCTTATGGCATAGATAAATCCCTTGCAACATTGATATATATATATAGTAATATAGATACAGGGTAATATAGATTGACTAACAGATTCACTAGAATGTTCAACCATTTAACTAAGAGAACATTCATTTGTCACAAAAGGTACTGAACTAAGCATTCATTATAATGTTGTAGGACAGTGTAAATGCTCAGAGAATGTATCAATATCTCTCTAAAACTTTTAAATATAAAATTAGAATTTAGACATTGCATGACAATTTCCGTTTGTATCCCGTGTATGTAAACAAATTATATTTGTGTTGCAAGTTCGCCGAAAAATAGTTAAAAAGTGGTAATCTTTCAGCATGAAAATACAATATAAAATAAAAACTATTCTCACATTCAACTAAATTTATATATGATACGTCATCGGAGAAGACCAATTACTGAAGTTGATTGAGGTAACAAAACAAAGAGCTTTGTATCTTGTTAGCGATCCAAATATATTAAAAATTTTAGTTTTGCGTTGAAATAATATGTTTTGATAAATATTGTTGAAAAAAGACTATTCGAAATATTCAACTGCTAAAGTCATTGACGTTACTATCTTGAGATGATTTCGGGGCTTTTAGTGTCCCCGCGGCCCGGTCCTCGACCAGGCCTCCACCCCCAGGAAGCAGCCCGTGACAGCTGACTAACACCCAGGTACCTATTTACCAGCTAGGTAACAGGGGCATAGGGTGAAAGAAACTCTGCCCATTGTTTCTCGCCGACGCCTGGGATTGAACCCAGGACCACAGGATCACAAGTTCCGCGTGCTGTCCGCTCGGCCGACCGGCTCTATATATATATATCGAACTTCGTCCATAAAATATCAAACTATGATTCTGACGATTTAAGAAGTTATTTCACAGCAGCATCAACTTCTCTCCATCCAGAAAAATGTAAGTTAAATGGGATAATTTTATTATAGGAGATTGCGCTAATGTAAGGTACGACATTGAAAGCTATACCCTAAAGTATCGCCAACTACACCCGCTCTTACTTTCTTATAAATAATGGAAGTGCAGGGGTCTATATAGTAATAGTCAC
Source organism: Procambarus clarkii (assembly GCF_040958095.1). Taxonomy (NCBI): domain Eukaryota; kingdom Metazoa; phylum Arthropoda; class Malacostraca; order Decapoda; family Cambaridae; genus Procambarus; species Procambarus clarkii. Next base: position 262,551 of record NC_091205.1, on the reverse strand, counting down.
CAGTTCTAACTACATGGGACAAGAAATGCACCTTGAGGTACAATTTTACAGAAGGTTTTTATTTAACAAATACCAGATTTCCTCAAACTTCTTAGAACAGAGTGCGGCAAGGAAGGGGGTTACTTGGATCCACCACTGGATTGATACAGACAAAAAAGGGGGTTGGGAAGGGTCCTTCTCCCTCTACAACCTGCGACTTAAGGTCATTACTCTATTCCACTCCTCATAGGTCACTACAAAGGGCCTGGGTTTACAAGTGAATATACAAAATAAATGTGGATAATCTTCCCATGTGACACACAGCTGAGCACATACACCTGAATTAACAGCACACCACTTTCCCTACACACAGGGTTTAAAAAATCCTTATTTCCAAAAATTTCTATCCCTAAATCATAAAGAAAAGGAGAAGCACCGCTATTAACATCTATAATACTGCACTTATCGTGTTTGTTGGAGACCATCCACAACACTGGTCTGGTTGTCACTGCCTCCCTCTCCCATGTGACTGATAGGGGCTTGCACATGTCCCTGCCTGCCTGGTTCCAATAATGTCCCCTCCCTATACATGTCATACACATTTCCCAATACTTCATTTATATGTCATATAATGTTCCAGACTGTTTTTTCAACATTTAACACTGCTATTTCTCCCTACACAAGGGTCTCTCTCCTACATAATACACTTCTATTTCTCTCTATACAAGGGTCTCTCTCAATAGCACTGATATTTCTTCCTACACAAGGGTCACTCTCTCTTACACGAAGCCAGGGTGACAATATACTAAGATGCTGATATTTAACAGAATTGTTAATAAGAAATCTACCAATATAAGATCATTTAATTATAAAAAAATTTTCTTCTTAAATGTCTGGCACCTTAAATGCAAATATTGATAGATCAAGATACATTCCATCCACTCTATCGGAATTTGGTGGGCCATATATAAAAATCCTTTTCTTTCCGTATCAGTATTTTCATTTAATTACTTCCAAATTGTTTCTACATATGGATTTTATTGCCGCTTTGATATTATTTTTTTTTATTCTGGCTTATTTCGAAACCCCTTTCCACATTTACTCTGCGTTTCTGCGTTATACGTTTCTACTTTGCCAATCTCCCAACGTGTTTACTCTGACTATACCCCCTATGCGTTTTTTTTATAAATCCCCCTATTCATCTACTTTGCCAATCAATAAATCAAAACTAATGTGAAACTCAAAATTATATATTGTACTAATATTTCCTTATCATTTACTAATATTTCCTTATCATTTACATGTTTCTGATAGCACAATAATATCAGAGTTGCTGTTACCACAATAATATTCACATTTCTTTTACCACAAATATGGTAACATGAAACATCCATTTTTCATTTGGCACAATAATATAAATTGTTTCTTTACATATAAATGCACTTAAAAAATCTTAATTTTTTCAAATTCTTCTGCTCTTTGTGTTGAACATCTTTAGGGAGTTGTAATGTTCATGATTGTGTCCACTCTTATGATTAAAAATCTTACTTTTATCAAAGCCTATTTCATTCACTTTTCAAGATTTGGCGGCCAACACAATATCGTATTATCTTCATTCTCAGAATGCATTTCTATACCTTCATCAACTATCAGTTTAAGCGCAGACGAAGCCCACCGGTTTTATTTATTCGTAATCCTGATATAAGCTTTATTTATGTTTTATATCTGAACGATCACTTTTGAGTTTGTCTTTGCCTGCCCTGCCATGCACACATCATAATTTCTCTGAGATTTTCGTCTTTATTTTTAAAATGTTCTTGGCTATTTAAGCAATTGTTGTTCTTAACATATTACCTTTTCTGAATTTATTTACATGTTGATATGTTTTATTGTGTCATAAATATTGTGACTATGTTATATTGTATTCTGTGTATTAGGGCATCAATTGAAAAGATTTTAAATGCGTTATAGTTTGCCTTTATAATATAATCAAGTGCCAAGTCACCAAAGGTTGCAATCACGTCTAATTTAAAGAATGGACTTTTACGTTAAGATCTGTGAAGTCTTCCTATTCCAGTTACTTATCAGTCTCTCAAAATCTGCTAAACGGAATCAAGTACTCTGACAGAGTTTTCATTCACATAACAAAGTCGTTTTAAATCCGATTGTGCTATTATCACTGTTTCTTAAGTCATTCCCTATTGTTTTTGTTATTCGTTTAAATTGTGCAGTTACTAAATAGTGTTCAGCGCTTAAGAAATGTATTTGGTTAGTGGTAGATATGGAAAGTGTCGTTCTTTTCGATATGATGGAAAAATTCGTTTCTCTAATAGCCGAATTTTTTGTGTAAATCAAGGAGATCGGGTTTACCGTCTAGTGTGCAGTGAGGCGATAGACAATGTAAACTTACCATCGTAGTATACTAACGAGTCGAAAGTCGTCACAAAGGTAGGTAAGCACCAGGAAACACTGTCGGTACTTTTCTTAAGATCATTGATGCTTGCACTTTATCGGAGGATGGATGTTTAGGGATGGAAACATCTCGCCCGAAAAGTAAGACAACGAAAGAACTCGAAAAGAAAGTTAGAAAGAGACCAACTTGATGGTTAGAAAGAGACCAACTTGAAGGTTAAAAAGAGACCAACCTGAAGTTAGAAAGAGACCAACTTAAAGGTTAGAAAGGACCGAATGACCCTGCAACAGGAAAAGAAGAAACCTGTACATCAGAAACTGTCAACATGTCACACTCTGAATTTACTAGATAGGATCCCATTATATAAGACCCCATTATATAGGACTCCAAAAATAACCAATGTATGTTATTCATCTCTATCACCACGTCATCATTAGAGGATATAATCAGGAGCTAAAATCAGAAGAATTTTGTCTTTAAAAATGTGAGGTGAGACTTAACGAAACGCATAACAAGGCGTCAGACCCAAATAAACAGTAAAAATGAACTTTGGAAAGTTAATTTTTAGTATTCCTGCTTCCGTGATGAAAACCATAAGGAATATCGAGAAGATTCGTGCCAGAATCATAAATCTGAAACTTTCTGTCGTTTTCAACAAAATATGTTTAAAAAAAAGACTGTTACCAAAATATACTAAAAATATATGAGCCACAGCAAAATATATGAGCCACAGCAAAATATATGAGCCACAGCAACCTTCCCAGTCCCCCAGTCCTCCCCACCATTCCCTCCTCACCCATCTACTCCTTTATGAATTTCTCATTTTTTTTTTCTCCATGGCTTAAGAGGGGTGTTACGAACCTTACCTCCTGTGGAGGTTGGTTTCGGTTGTAAAATGTTGGTGGACTCAGTGGAGTGTTTATTAGAATAAATCCCCAGCTGAGATCAGAGAGGCCGCGAGTTACCAGTAATACTCCGTCCAGTAAAGTAGTGCCTTCTCAGCTGGAGGTTGTCAGAAATAATGTGAACTAGAATAGCCTAACTATGTAAGGGAAAAATGGACTCTATCAAAAAGTATGCATGGGGAATATGGTAAATAAAATCCATAATGAGTTTGATTGCATATGTAAAGAATAGAGTATTAAGGGGCGATGATGCAAGAGAGGTGGACGCCATCTTGACTGAAGGGGGAGGTGTATCGCTGCAGACCGATTCTGCTATTTGAGGGGTTTTCTCCAGCCGTACAGTCAGATAAGCCTATCCTTGTACATAACCAGGGTTGCAAGATTGGGTAGAGTAGTATTACAGAAGTTGGAGAGGTTTTATAAGAGTCCAGGTTTCCTAAAGGCTTAAATATATGTGTCATTGGATGATAGCGGTGGTGGCTGGGTGCACGGTACCAGGTATGGGACGGTGAGCCGTGTGGTGGTCAGAACCACTTAAGGTTATAAGACTAATACATAGTGTTTTTATGTTGTGAGGAAATCGCCTTGTTGAATGTAAATTGAAAATTGGGAAACATCAAGTGATCTGATGATCACATCACTGAAATATAAATAAAATAGTTATAAAATGAGATGAAAATATGACAAAATAAAAAATAAACTATACTCACGAAATGAATGGTATGGTAAAAACACAGCTCAATTCCAATGCAATTCACACAAAATAATTAAATAAAAATAAAAATAAATAAAAATCGATGAAAATTCAATTTATCAATGCAATCAGAAACATTGAAATGGAATTGTAACACATTTAGTATAGCATGTGTGTTGCTCCTACATGCATCAGATGGCGCTGTTTTTCAAGAAATGCATTTTTTACCTGTCACAGGTTTGGCATCAATACTTATACTTTCAAAATGAACGGTATGGTAAACAACACAGCTCTATTCCAACACAATGTCACAAAAAACAATTCAATAGAAATAAAATAAATCGAAATCTATGAAAATATAATGTATTAATGCAATCGGAAACATTGAAATGGAATTCGTGACATATTTAATATAGCGTGCATGTTGCTATTATGTACAACAGATGGCGCTGTTTTACAAAAACACATCCTTTTACCTGTCACAGGGGTGGCATCTATATAGAAGGTATATGAAAGGAGGAGCATATTCGAATGCAACGTTGTTGCAAAATTTCAATGCTATCGGTGAAAAACGTTTGGAGATTCCAGCATGTGTTGCTCTTATGTCCAACAGATGGCGCTGTTTTAAAAAAAAAATCATGTTTTTTTTTCCTGTCACAGGTGAAGCATGCATATAGTAGATATATAAAAAGACGCGTCTATTCGAATGCAACGATGTGTCAAAATTTCAAAGCAATCGTTAAAGAGGTTTCAAAGATTTCCCTCACATAAAAAACCTCATGAAAAACACAGTTTTTCAGAAAAAGAATGGTTTTTACCGTCACAGATGTGACATATATAGAGTAACCAAATAAAACCCGTTCAGATGCGAATGGAATGTTGTAAGAAAATTTCAAAGCAATCGGTGACGAACTTTCGGAGATTAGCGATTTTGAACAAACGAACATGTACTTTTTTATTGATATAGAAGAAATATATATATATATAGGTTTGGTTAGGTTCGGTCATATATCTACGTTGGTTTTAACTGAAATTTAATAAAAATTAGCTCATACATAATGAAATGAATAGCTTTCCCATTTCATATATATATATATATATATATATATATATATATATATATATATATATATATATATATATATATATATATATATATATATATATATATATATATATATATATGCAAACAAGCCTGAATGGTCCCCAGGACTATATGCGACTGAAAACTCATATATATATATGTATATGTATATATGAGTTTATATATATATGAGAGTCATATATATATGTATATATATATATATATATATATATATATATATATATATATATATATATATATATATATATGTCGTACTTAGTAGCCAGGATGCACTTATCGGCCTACTATGCAAGGCCCGATTTATATATATATATATATATGTTATTTATATATATATATATAAATATGTTGTACCTAGTAGCCAGAACGTCGAACTCGGCCTGCTATGCAAGGACCAATTTGCCTAATAAGCCAAGTTTTCCTGAATTTATATATTTTCTCTATTTTTTTTCTTATGAAATGATAAATCTGGCTATTTAATTATGTATAAGGTAATTTTGTTTAAATTTGAGTTAAAACTAACGTAGATATATGACCGAACCTAACCAACCCTACCTTACCTATCTTAACCTAACCTAAACTAACACAACTAGGTCAGTAATTTACGTTCTTTGCATAATATAATAAAAATAATTCAAATAAACTATTTGGAAACAATTTATTGAAAATAAAGAAAATCGCTCGGCCTGTTAGGCAAATCAGACCTTGCATTGTAGGCCGAGAAGTGCGTTCTGGCTACTAGGTACGAAATATATATATACATATATATATATATATGTCGTACCTAGTAGCCAGAACGCACTTCTCAGGCTACTATGCAAGGCCCGATTTGCCTAATAAGCCAAGTTTTCATGAATTAATTGTTTTTCGACTACCTAACCTACCTAACCTAACCTAACCTAACTTTTTCGGCTACCTAACCTAACCTAACCTATAGAGATAGGTTAGGTTAGGTTAGGTAGGGTTGGTTAGGTTCGGTCATATATCTACGTTAATTTTAACTCCAATAAAAAAAATTGCCTTCATACATAATGAAATGGGTAGCTTTATCATTTCAAAAGAAAAAAATTAGAGAAATTATATTAATTCAGGAAAACTTGGCTTACTAGGCAAATCGGGCCTTGCATTGTAGGCCGATAAGTGCGTTCTGGCTACTAGGTACGACATATATATATATATATATATATATATATATATATATATATATATATGTCGTACCTAGTAGCCAGAACGCACTTCTCGGCCTACTATGCAAGGCCCGATTTGCCTAATAAGCCAAGTTTTCCTGAAATAGTATATTATCTCTAATTTTTTTCTTATGAAATGATAAAGCTACCCATTTCATTATGTATGAGGTCAATTTCTTTTTATTGGAGTTAAAGTTAACGTAGATATATGACCGAACCTAACCAACCCTACCTAACCTAACCTAACATATCTTTATAGGTTAGGTTAGGTTAGGTAGCCGAAAATGTTAGGTTAGGTTAGGTTAGGTAGTCGAAAAAGCATTAGTTCATGAAAACTTGGCTTATTAGGCAAATCGGGCCTTGCATAGTAGGCTGAGAAGTGCGTTCTGGCTACTAGGTACAACATATATATATATGTATATATATATATATATATATATACATATATATATATATATATATATATATATATATATATATATATATATACATATATATATATATATATATACATATATATATATATATATAAATATATATATATATATATATATATATATATATATATATATATATATATATATATATATATATATATATATGTCGTACCTAGTAGCCAGAACGCACTTCTATGCCTACTATGCAAGGCCCGATTTGCCTAATAAGCCAAGTTTTCATGAATTAATTGTTTTTCGACTACCTAACCTACCTAACCTAACCTAACCTAACTTTTTCGGCTACCTAACCAAACCTAACATATAGAGATAGGTTAGGTTAGGTTAGGTAGGGTTGGTTAGGTTCGGTCATATATCTACGTTAATTTTAACTCCAATAAAAAAAATTGACCTCATACATAATGAAATGGGTAGCTTTATCATTTCATAAGAACAAAATTAGAGAAAATATATTAATTCAGGAAAACTTGGCTTATTAGGCAAATCGGGCCTTGCATATTAGGCCGAGAAGTGCGTTCTGGCTACTAGGTACGACATATATATATATATATATATATATATATATATATATATATATATATATATATATATATATATATATATATATATGTATGTCGTACCTAGTAGCCAGAACGCACTTCTCAGCCTACTAAGCAAGGCCCGATTTGCCTAATAAGCCAAGTTTTCATGAATTAATGGTTTTTCGACAACCTAACCTAACCTAACCTAATTTTTTCGGCTACCTAAACTAACCTAACCTATAAAGATAGGTTAGGTTAGGTTAGGTAGGGTTGGTTAGGTTCGGTCATATATCTACGTTAATTTTAACTCCAATAAAAAAAAATTGACCTCGTACATAATGAAATTGGTAGCTTTATCATTTCATAAGAAAAAAATTAGAGAAAATATATTAATTCAGGAAAACTTGGCTTATTAGGCAAATCGAGCCTTGCATAGTAGGCTGAGAAGTGAGTTCTGGCTACTAGGTACGACATATATATATATATATATATATATATATATATATATATATATATATATATATATATATATATATATATATTTTTTTTTTTTTTTTTTTGGTAGCAGTCTTTCCTGTAGACATATATTATTAAATATGACCGAACAAGTAAGATTAATAATTCTAACACGAATTTTCTCAATCTTTCGTACATTTCTTTTCACTGTTGGAGGTAATTCAAAAATCAATTCTCCAAAATTCATTTTTATTTCTAGTCTGACACGACACTATGAGCGCGTTTCGTAAAACTTATTACATTTTCAAAGACTTTACACATACACAACTGAATAGAACTTACATATCTCCGATTTGTTTATATCTACATTTGAGTGAGGTGGATGGGGTGAGGTGGTATTTAATAGGGTATTAATTTCATCAACACAAGACAGAACAAGAAACAATGGGTATTGAAATGGAAGTGATTGTAGAAAGCCTATTGGTCCATATTTCTTGATGCTTCTATATTGGAGCGGAGTCTTGAGGTGGGTAGAATATAGTTGTGCATTAATTGGCTGTTGATTGCTGGTGTTGACTTCTTAATGTGCAGTGCCTCGCAAACGTCAAGCCGTCTGCTATCGCTGTATCTATCGATGATTTCTGTGTTGTTTACTAGGATTTCTCTAGCGATGGTTTGGTTGTGGGAAGAGATTATATGTTCCTTAATGGAGCCCTGTTGCTTATGCATCGTTAAACGCCTAGAAAGAGATGTTGTTGTCTTGCCTATATACTGGGTTTTTTGGAGCTTACAGTCCCCAAGTGGGCATTTGAAGGCATAGACGACGTTGGTCTCTTTTAAAGCGTTCTGCTTTGTGTCTGGAGAGTTTCTCATGAGTAGGCTGGCCGTTTTTCTGGTTTTATAGTAAATCGTCAGTTGTATCCTCTAATTTTTGTCTGTAGGGATAACGTTTCTATTAACAATATCTTTAAGGACCCTTTCCTCCGTTTTATGAGCTGTGGAAAAGAAGTTCCTGTAAAATAGTCTAATAGGGCGTATAGGTGTTGTGTTAGTTGTCTCTTCAGAGGTTGCATGGCGTTTCACTTTCCTTCTTATGATGTCTTCGACGAAACCATTAGAGAAGCCGTTGTTGACTAGGACCTGCCTTACCCTACAGAGTTCTTCGTCGACTTGCTTTCATTCTGAGCTGTGGCTGAGAGCACGGTCGACATATGCGTTAACAACAATCCTCTTGTACCTGTCTGGGCAGTCGCTGTTGGCATTTAGGCACATTCCTATGCTCGTTTCCTTAGTGTAGACTGCAGTGTGGAAACCTCCGCTCTTTTCCATGACTGTTACATCTAGAAAGGGCAGCTTCCCATCCTTTTCCATCTCGTAAGTGAAACGCAGCACGGAACTCTGCTCAAATGCCTCCTTCAGCTCCTGCAGATGTCTGACATCAGGTACCTGTGTAAAAATGTTGTCAACATACCTGCAGTATATGGCCGGTTTCAAGTTCATGTCGACTAAGACTTTTTGCCCATCGAGCAAAAAGTCTTAGTCGACATGAACTTGAAACCGGCCATATACTGCAGGTATGTTGACGACATTTTTACACAGGTACCTGATGTCAGACATCTGCAGGAGCTGAAGGAGACATTTGAGCAGAGTTCCGTGCTGCGTTTCACTTACGAGATGGAAAAGGATGGGAAGCTGCCCTTTCTAGATGTAACAGTCATGGAAAAGAGCGGAAGTTTCCACACTGCAGTCTACACTAAGGAAACGAGGATAGGAATGTGCCTAAATGCCAACAGCGACTGCCCAGACAGGTACAAGAGGATTGTTGTTAACGCATATGTCGACCGTGCTCTCAGCCACAGCTCAGAATGGAAGCAAGTCGACGAAGAACTCTGTAGGGTAAGGCAGGTCCTAGTCAACAACGGCTTCTCCAATGGTTTCGTCGAAGACATCATAAGAAGGAAAGTGAAACGCCATGCAACCTCTGAAGAGACAACTAACACAACACCTATACCCCCTATTAGACTATTTTACATGAACTTCTTTTCCACAGCTCATAAAACGGAGGAAAGGGTCCTTAAAGATATTGCTAATAGAAACGTTATCCCTACAGACAAAAATTAGAGGATACAACTGACGATTTACTATAAAACCAGAAAAACGGCCAGCCTACTCATGAGAAACTCTCCAGACACAAAGCAGAACGCTTTAAAAGAGACCAACGTCGTCTATGCCTTCAAATGCTCACTTGGTGACTGTAAGCTCCAAAAAACCCAGTATATAGGCAAGACAACAACATCTCTTTCTAGGCGTTTAACGATGCATAAGCAACAGGGCTCCATTAAGGAACATATAATCTCTTCCCACAACCAAACCATCGCCAGAGAAATCCTAGTAAACAACACAGAAATCATCGATAGATACAGCGATAGCAGACGGCTTGACGTTTGCGAGGCACTGCACATTAAGAAGTCAACACCAGCTATCAACAGCCAATTAATGCACAACTATATTCTACCCACCTCAAGACTCCGCTCCAATATAGAAGCATCAAGAAATATGGACCAATAGGCTTTATACAATCACTTCCATTTCAATACCCATTGTTTCTTGTTCTGTCTTGTGTTGATGAAATTAATACCCTATTAAATACCACCTAACACCATCCACCTCACTCAAATGTAGATATAAACAAATCGGAGATATGTAAGTTCTATTCTGTTGTGTATGTGTAAAGTCTTTGAAAATGTAATAAGTTTTACGAAACGCGCTCATAGTGTCGCGTCAGACTAGAAATAAAAATGAATTTTGGAGAATTGATTTTTGAATTACCTCCAACAGTTAAAAGAAATGTACGAAAGATTGAGAAAATTCGTGTAAGAATTATTAATCTTACTTTTTCGGTCATATTTAATAATATATGTCTACAGGAAAGACTGCTACCAAAATATACTAATATATATATATATATATATATATATATATATATATATATATATATATATATAAATATATATATATATATATATATATATATATATATATATGTATATATATATATATATATATATATATATATATATATATATATATATATATATATATATATATATATATATATATATATATATATATATGTCGTACCTAATAGCCAGAACGCACTTCTCAGCCTACTATTCAAGGCCCGATTTGCCTAATAAGCCAAGTTTTCATGAATTAATGATTTTTCGTCTACCTAACCTACCTAACCTAACCTAACCTAACTTTTTTTGGCTACCTAACCTAACCTTACCTATAAATATAGGTTAGGTTAGGTTAGGTAGGGTTGGTTAGGTTCGGTCATATATCTACGTTAATTTTAACTCCAATAAAAAAAATTGACCTCATACATAGAGAAAAGGGTTGCTTTATCATTTCATAAGAAAAAAATTATAGTAAATATATTAATTCAGGAAAACTTGGCTTATTAGGCAAATCGGGCCATGAATAGTAGGCTGAGAAGTGAGTTCTGGCTACTAGGTACGATATATATATATATATATATATATATATATATATATATATATATATATATATATATATATATATATATATATATATATATATATATATATATATATATATATATATATATATATATATATCGTACCTGGTAGCCAGAATGCTCTTCTCAGCCTACTATGCAAGGCCCAATTTGCCTAATAAGCCAAGTTTTCATGAATTATTTGTTTTTCGACTACCTAACCTACCTAACCTAACCTAACCAAACTTTTTCGGCTACCTACCCTAACCTAACCTATAGAAATAGGTTAGGTTAGGTAGGGTTGGTTAGGTTCGGTCATATATCTACGTTAATTTCAACTCCAATAAAAAAAATTTGACCTCATACATAATGAAATGGGTAGCTTTATCATTTCATAAGAAAAAAACAGAAAATATATTAATTCAGGAAAACTTTGCTTATTAGGCAAATCGGGCCTTGCATCAACATTTTCGAAAAATTTCAGGGAACACATGTGTCAACTAAAATCATTTCTATAACACTCACATATCACATTTGGATATAATAAAGGATTATAAACAGCAGTTTTATCAAAAAAGTGTTTAGTGCAATAATACAATTATTCAAAGTTCTCCTTCCAAAAATATGCAATATATGATGTTTATAAATATTTATAAAATCAATAAATGGACTTTGGACTAAAGTGTTCTGTACAATTGTAGAAGCACAAACTCTACATATAAGGTGTAATTTGCATATAAATTGAATAAAAAATGAAAGCTGTGAAATACCATGAAGTTGAAAATTACTTTCCTGAGTAAAATAAGATCAAAGTTATGGCCACCTGTAGCCGAGCTTGACGTCGACCAATTTCGTTCATAATTGGCACCCTTGCAGATAGGCATCCGTTCAGCAAGGTGTGTAAGTTCCATGCAAATCCCCAGATAACAAACGGAAAAAAAAAATTGCATATAAATATATATATATATATATATATATATATATATATATATATATATATATATATATATATATATATATATATATATATATATATATATATATATTTATATTTATATATATATATATATATATATATATATATATATATATATATATATATATATATATATATATATATATATATATATATATATATATATATATATATAAGATTAATAATTCTAACACGAATTTTCTCAATCTTTCGTACATTACGCTTCACTGTTGGAGGTAAATAAAAAATCACTTCTCCAAAATTCATTTTTATTTCTAGTCTGACGCGACACGGGCGCGTTTCGTAAAACTTATTACATTTTCAAAGACTTCACAAATACACAACTGATTAGAACTTACGTATCTCTGATTTTATATCTACATTTGAGTGAGGTGGGAGGGGTGATGTGGCATTAACACAAGACAGAACAAGAGGGGATATTAATAGGGTATTAAAAGTATCAACACAAGACAGAACAGAAACAATGGGTATTGAATAGAAGTGTTTGTAGAAAGCCTATTGGTCCATATTTCTTGATGCTTCTATATTGGAGCGGAGTCTTGAGGTGGGTAGAATATAGTTGTGCAATAATTGGCTGTTGATTGCTGGTGTTGACTTCTTGATGTGTAGTGCCTCGCAAACGTCAAGCCGCCTGCTATCGCTGTATCTATCGATGATTTCTGTGTTTTTACTAGGATTTCTCTGGCGATGGTTTGGTTATGGGAAGAGATTATATGTTCCTTAATTTTTACACAGGTACCTGATGTCAGACATCTGCAGGAGCTGAAGGAGGCATTTGAGCAGAGTTCCGTGCTGCGTTTCACTTACGAGACGGAAAAGGATGGGAAGCTGCCTTTTCTAGATGTAACAGTCATGGAAAAGGGCGGAGGTTTCCACACTGCAGTCTACACTAAGGAAACAAACATAGGAATGTGCCTAAATGCCAACAGCGACTGCCCTGACAGGTACAAGAGGAGTGTTGTTAACGCATACGTCGACCGTGCTCTCAGCCACAGCTCAGAATGGAAGCAAGTCGACGAAGAACTCTGTAGGGTAAGGCAGGTCCTAGTCAATAACGGCTTCTCCAATGGTTTCATCGAAGACATCATAAGAAGGAAAGTGAAAAGCCATGCAACCTCTGAAGAGACAACTAACACAACACCTATACCCCCCTATTAGACTATTTTACAGGAACTTCTTTTTCCACAGCTCATAAAACGGAGGAAAGGGTCCTGAAAGATATTGTTAATAGAAACGTTATCCCTACAGACAAAAATCAGAGGATACAACTGACGATTTACTATAAAACCAGAAAAACGGCCAGCCTACTCATGAGAAACTCTCCAGACACAAAACAGAACGCTTTAAAAGAGACTAACGTCGTCTATGCCTTCAAATGCCCACTTGGGGACTGTAAGCTCCAAAAAACCCAGTATATAGGCAAGACAACAACATCTCTTTCTAGGCGTTTAACGATGCATAAGCAACAGGGCTCCATTAAAGAACATATAATCTCTTCCCATAACCAAACCATCGCCAGAGAAATCCTAGTAAACAACACAGAAATCATCGATAGATACAGCGATAGCAGGCGGCTTGACGTTTGCGAGGCACTACACATCAAGAAGTCAACACCAGCAATCAACAGCCAATTATTGCACAACTATATTCTACCCACCTCAAGACTCCGCTCCAATATAGAAGCATCAAGAAATATGGACCAATAGGCTTTCTACAAACACTTCTATTCAATTCCCATTGTTTCTGTTCTGTCTTGTGTTGATACTTTTAATACCCTATTAATATCCCCTCTTGTTCTGTCTTGTGTTAATGCCACATCATCCCTCCCACCTCACTCAAATGTAGATATAAAATCAGAGATACGTAAGTTCTAATCTGTTGTGTATTTGTGAAGTCTTTGAAAATGTAATAAGTTTTACGAAACGCGCCCGTGTCGCGTCAGACTAGAAATAAAAATGAATTTTGGAGAAGTGATTTTTGATTTACCTCCAACAGTGAAGCGTAATGTACGAAAGATTGAGAAAATTCGTGTTAGAATTATTAATCTTACTTTTTCGGTCATATTTAATAATATATGTCTACAGGAAAGACTGCTACCAAAATATACTAATATTAAAGTGCACGACCCAGCAGCAAGGAATCAAGCCTTCACGATAAAATATCGCCAGGATCTGATTCGTGATCAGATATACAAGGCAGAGAATGAAATCAAAGACAACAAAACGCAACTACTTCATGCTACAAACGAGTGGAGAAATAGCAACATCGACCATAGTATCCGTACCCGCATTGAACAACACCTCGACATCCTCACAGACCAACATCACCTCAGCACTGAAACAAGGATTATCAAGAAACTAACAACATTATATGGAGGACCTATGGCAATTCCACGACCAAGAGATGGCTTCCTGAACCTTGCAGGAATTAACCTCACTGAGGACCAAGTCACTCTCCTAAATCTGGGCATAAACTGTCATGTTATGTCCAGACCGAGTGAAATGGCCCGGAAAGTAGAGTTGGAAATTCTGTTGGACGACATATTCGACCTCGAGACACAAAAGAAGGTCACTACCAAAGATACCTTACAAGCAGAACTTATTGCAGAAGGAGGAAAGAATCGAGGCAACTACAGAAGCACCATACTGTCCCCCGAGCTTAAAGCGGCAGCTAAAAGCCTTCGTGAGAACAAGGAGATAGTTGTCAGGAGAGGTGACAAGTCGCCAATATATGTCATTCTTAAAAAAGACGAATATCTGGCGAAAATGAACATCATACTCTCTGACCAAACTAAGTTCCAAAGGGTAACGAAGGACACTACAGCCGAATTAAAAGCAAAGGTCAACAAACTGATCGAAACTGTGAACGCCAAGAAATCCGGACTCCACCTGCCAAAGATCATTGGGGAATATAAACCTGGATATGCGTATGGAAATGTCAAGACGCACAAGCCTGGAAACCCACTTCGGCCAATCATTAGCCAGATACCCACACCCACGCACAGACTGGCGAAGCGACTCAACGGCCTGCTGACTCCTTATCTTCCTTGCGCCTTCAGCCTGAAGTCTCCAAAGGAATTTGTGGACTTACTGCGGGGCACACGGGCCACAGGGATAAGAGCCTCGTTGGACGTAGAATCGCTGTTTACCAACGTACCTGTGGACGAGACAATCGGAATGATAGCCGACAGAGTGTATCGTGATCCAGCCTGTACTCCTCTTGACATGCCAGAAAGTATTCTGAGGAAACTACTCCAAGCTTGTACTAAAGAGGCACCCTTCTTGAGCCCGGATGGGCACATGTATAAGCAAGTAGATGGGGTCGCCATGGGTTCTCCCCTAGGTGTCCTGTTTGCAAACTTCTACATGGGTACCATCGAGCAAAAAGTCTTAGTCGACATGAACTTGAAACCGGCCATATACTGCAGGTATGTTGACGACATTTTTACAAAGGTACCTGATGTCAGACATCTGCAGGAGCTGAAGGAGGCATTTGAGCAGAGTTCCGTGCTGCGTTTCACTTACGAGACGGAAAAGGATGGGAAGCTGCCTTTTCTAGATGTAACAGTCATGGAAAAGGGCGGAGGTTTCCACACTGCAGTCTACACTAAGGAAACAAACATAGGAATGTGCCTAAATGCCAACAGCGACTGCCCTGACAGGTACATTTTGTGAACCAGTGAACGAGGCTTTGTGTACATGCGTGTATTAGGAAAAAAAATAGTGAACGGTGATTCGTGGAACAGTGATGTGGAACGGGTATCACAACAACATATAAGTTGGAAGTGAATATTAGAAATATAGAATAGTGGCAAGAGGCAGCATCAGTGGTTATAAATCGGGTAACTGGAAACTGGTGACATCAACCTGGGCCACAAGAGGTCACCTGTACCGACCGGGGACCAGCTTCGCTACCCTACACTAAGTACCTGCCATAAAGTTTGAACAAAATAACATACATAATATTACAAATATACTGTATACATATAATATTATAAATATTAAACATATAAATATATATACATATATATTGTTACAAATATACAATATACATATAATATTATAAATATATAGATATATACAACAAAACAAGGCAAAATGGGAGTAAATAAACAAATTTGTGGCCACTGTAACAACTCCTTAAAGACGAAGGTAACGGGAATTGAATGTTATATCTGTAAGACTAGATTCCATTCGGCTTGTACAGGAGTGAGTAACACTACGGCACTGAGAGCTGGCCACTTGCTCTGGGTGTGTAAAAATGACCTGCCAGCTTGGAATATCCTAAAAAACCTTCTAGATAACATGACGCATGATCGGAAAACATCATTCATTGGAAGACTACCAGCCATCCAGAAGGAGTGGGAAAAGAACAACAATTTTAATATACAAGGGGCGGAGGCTATAGTCAGGGATGAAACTGAGGCTGAAACTCAGGAAGTTGTAAACTCTGACTCAGTAGGCCAGGATGTAGATGACAGTAAACTAGAAAGTGTACCAGACAGCACTGACAGCTCGATAGGTACAGACACTACGACGGTTCCCGATAGAGCAATTCAGAACAGAAGGACAGATTTATGCAAATTTTATGCAAAGGGTATATGCAGACATAGATATGCTGGTGATAAGAAAGGATTAGAATGCAGTTACCAACATCCAAAAAAATGTTTAAATATGTTTAGGAAAGGTGAGTGTCGATTTGGATCAATATGTAGGTTTTCCATCCTGACATTTGCCAAACCTCACTGGAGGACAGAAAATGCTATGACCTCAGCTGCCCACACTTTCACGTGAAAGGCACGGAACGCTACATAAAGAGTGGCAAGCAGGATAATGAATTTGGAGGAAACTCTATAAATTTTTTATACCAGACCGGCAGAGAATTCAAAAGGAGCAGCATGGAGAGTGTATGGAACTGGATGCCAGATCCACTTGCATTCCAGAATTACAGATACAATTACCCACCGAAAGGGAACTTCAGCTACGACAGACAACTGCTCTACAACAATCAGTACTGGTCAGAATAAACTCATTATGTCCACGAATAATCTGCTTGCCAAAAAAGTCTCCCATTCAAACTATCACTAATAGAGTAACCTCATTCACCTTTGCCAACATACAAGGACTGAAAACAAGAACAAACAACAAAGTACAGTTCATAAATGGCCTCCTCACGGAGTCAAATGCAGTATTTGGAGCTTTCACAGAAACCCATGTAGGGGAATTATTGGACAGTGAGATCTGGATTCCAGGATATAACCTATACAGGTGTGATAGGAAAATTAGGTCACATGGAGGAGTGGGTCTGTATATTAGGGAAGACCTTGTATGCTCTGAGCTCCTAAACGTTACAAATGAGGTGGTAGAGGTACTGGGATTAAAAATAGAGAAAATAAATTTAGTGATTATTCTAATATACAAACCGCCAGATGGAACGGCTGAGGAATTCACAGAACAGATAAGCAAAATAGAGAATAGCCTTGATAATTTGGAGAACCCGATACCTGATATTATCTTCCTAGGTGACTTCAACTTACCTAGTCTCAGGTGGAAAATAGCAAACAATAATATTATACCAGGAAATCTATCAGGACCTAACCAACCACAGATTAGTGAACTACTTAGATTCTGTGACAAATTTTCACTCAATCAGCAGATATCGGAGCCAACGAGAAATGAAAATATTCTAGATCTGGTCTTTACGAACAATGAAGTCATTATCAGAGACATTACGATATCAGATACCACATACTCAGATCACAAACTGATTGAAGTGCAAACGACCATCAATACTCAGAATAGACCTAAAACGTTGATAAAGCGAGAGGGGCTATTCAGTAAATTCAATTTTAATAATAAAAGGATAGACTGGGAGATAATAAACAGGGAACTTACAAACATTCCATGGGGAACTGTTCTCAGTAATACAAGTCCTACAGAAGGAATAGAAAAACTGACTTCAGAAGCGTATCAAGTCTGTCTGAAACATGTTCCATTGAGGAAAGCCAGAAAGAGATCTAACGTAGAAAGAGAACGCAGACGACACTAAACGCAGGAAAAAAATAACGGAACTGCTTATGCAGACACGAATTTCCCGTCAAAGAAGGAATAATTTAAATAGGGAGATTGAAGAAATCGAGCGGAAATTGAAACACTCATATTAAACTGGCAGAATATAAGAATGGCAGTTAGAACAGAAAGCAATTCAGGAAATAAAGAAAAATCCAAAATATTTCTTCTCATATGCGAAATCAAAAGCAAAAACCACTGCCAGTATTGGACCTATTCGTACAAGTGAAGGTTCATACACGGAGGATGACAAAGAAATTAGTGAAATCCTAAAAAAGCAGTATGAGGACATGTTTAGCATTCCAATAAACAACATGAAGGTGGAAGATCCAGACAATTTCATTATGCGGGATATTCAAACCCCTGTAAATATAACTGATATAAACACGAGCGCACTAAATTTTGAAAAAGAAATTGAAAACATGCCCATGCACTCGGCCCCAGGTCCAGACTCATGGAATTCAATATTTATAAAGAAATGCAAAGTGCCGGTAGCACAGGCACTCAGTATAGTGTGGAGGAAGAGCTTGGACACGGGGGAGATACCAGATGCACTTAAAGTAGCAGACATAGCCCCTCTACACAAGGGAGGGAGCAAAGCATTGGCAAAAAATTATTGACCAGTTGCACTAACATCGCACATCATAAAAGTATTTAAGAGAGTGATTAGGAGTCAGGTCACCAATTTCATGGAGACCAATGACCTTCACAACCCAGGCCAACATGGATTTCGAGCGGGAAGATCGTGCCCCTCACAGCTACTTGAGCACTACGACAAAGTCACTGAGGCATTAGAAGAAAAACAGAATGCTGATGTGATATACACGGGCTTCGCAAAGGCTTTCGATAAATGTGACCATGGCGTGATAGCACACAAAATGAAGTCAATGGGAATAACCGGTAAAGTAGGACGCTGGATACTCAGTTTTCTGTCAAACGGACTCAGCGAGTAACGGTCAACCATATAAAATCTAGTCCAAGTGCAGTGAAAAGCTCTGTACCTCAGGGTACAGTCCTTGCACCGCTGCTTTTCCTTATTCTCATGTCAGATATAGACAAAAATACAAGTCACAGCTTCGTATCATCCTTTGCAGATGACACAAAAATCAGTATGAAAATTACCTCGGCTGAGGACATTGAAAAACTTCAAGCTGATATTAATAAAGTTTTCGACTGGGCATCAGAAAATAACATGATGTTTAACAGTGATAAATTCCAGGTAGTCAGGTACGGTAAAAATGAGGACCTTAAACATAATACAGAGTACAAAACACGATCAAATGTACCCATAGTAGGAAAACAGCATGTAAAGGATTTGGGAATAATAATGTCTGACGACCTAACGTTTAAGGAGCATAACCAAGCAAATATTGCGACAGCCAGAAAAATGATAGGATGGATTACGAGAACTTTCAAATCCAGGGATCCCATCACAATGGTTGTACTCTTCAAGTCACTTGTGTTGTCCCGTCTTGAGTACTGCTCAGTACTCACTTCCCCCTTCAGAGCAGGAGAGATTGCTGAAATAGAGGGAATACAGAGAACATATACGGCACGCATAGACGCAATAAAGCACCTAAATTATTAGGATCGTCTCAAAGCCCTCCAAATGTACTCACTAGAAAGAAGACGAGAGAGATATCAAATAATATACACCTGGAAGATACTGGAGGGCCAGGTACCAAATCTACACAGTAAAATAACAACGTACTGGAGTGAACGATATGGAAGAAAATGTAGAATAGAACCAGTGAAGAGCAGAGGTGCCATAGGCACAATCAGAGAACACTGTATAAACATCAGAGGTCCGCGGTTGTTCAACGTCCTCCCAGCAAGCATAAGAGATATTGCCGGAACAACCGTGGACATTTTCAAGAGGAAACTAGATTTATTCCTCCAAGGAGTGCCGGACCAACCGGGCTGTGGTGGGTATGTGGGCCTGCGGGCCGCTCCAAGCAACAGCCTGGTGGACCAAACTCTCACAAGTCAAGCCTGGCCTCAGGCCGGGCTTGGGGAGTAGAAGAACTCCCAGAACCCCATCAACCAGGTATCAACCAGGTAACCAGGTGACTGAGGGCTGGTACCTTGCTCATCCCCACTAGGGATGAGAAGGTTGCCAATGAGTGTATATTTACTATTTATAAATACAGAGTTATTTACGACGGTATTACGAAAAATTTGACGTTTAGATCGTACGACCTTTGGCGCGCCACAGCCGCGGGGCACCGAATTCTGCACAATTACGCATGGAAATGTGCCATAAATACGTCAATTTACATCGTAAAATAATTCTGATTGCACCAGAGTGTTGCCAAAACTACATAGTATTTTTTAAAATATTTCACAATATTACGATTTTTCCCGAATTTGTTCGTGTTATGTGTCATATGCCCCCCTAATACACAGAATACAATATAACATAGTCACAATATTTATGACACAATAAAACATATCAACATGTAAATAAATTCAGAAAAGGTAATATGTTAAGAACAACAATTGCTTAAATAGCCAAGAACATTTTAAAAATAAAGACGAAAATCTCTGAGAAATTATGCTGTGTGCATGGCAGGGCAGGCAAAGACAAACTCAAAAGTGATCGTTCAGATATAAAACATAAATAAAGCTTATATCAGGATTACGAATAAATAAAACAGGTGGGCTTCGTCTGCGCTTAAACTGATAGTTGATGAAGGTATAGAAATGCATTCTGAGAATGAAGATAATACGATATTGTGTTGGCAGCCAAATCTTGAAAAGTTAATGAAATAGGCTTTGATAAAAATAATTTTTTTAATCATAAGAGTGGACACAATCATGAACATTACAACTCCCTAAAGATGTTCCACACAAAGAGCAGAAGAATTTGAAAAAAAAATGAAGATCATTCAATTGCATTTATATGTACAGAAACAATTTAGATCATTGTGCTTAATGAAATATGGATGTTTCATATTACCATATTTGGGGTAAAAGAAATGTGGATATTATTGTGGTAACAGCAACTCGGATATTATTGTGCTATCTGAAACATGGATAAATATGTAAATTATAAGGAAATATTAGTACAATATATAATTTTGAGTTTCACATTAGTTTTGATTTATTGATTGGCAAAGTAGATGAATAGAGGAATTTGTAAAGAAGACGCATATGGGTATTGTCAGAGTAAACACGTTGGGACATTGGCAAAGTAGAAACGTAGCGCTGATTTGCAGAGTAGATGCGGAAAGTGATTGCGAAATACGCTAGAATAAAATAATTAATATCAAAGCGGCAATAAAATCCATACGTAGGAACTATTTGGAAATAATTAAATGAAAATACTGATAGGCAAAGAAAAGGATTTTTATATATGGACTACCAAATTCCGATAGAATGAATGGAATGAATCTTGATCTATCAATATTTGCACGAGAAAGAGTATTTCAAATTAAAATTAAGAATTGAGTACACTTCACTGCATAAAAATTATAGATATTCTTGCAATGACAGAATGATGAATGGATGTAGAAAACAGGGATCTATTTGCAGTCCAACAAAGAAATACAAATTATTTCACAGAAAAAAATAAGACGAGAAGTTCGTGGAACACTAAATGTCAGAGAAAACTTAAAATGTCGTTTAAAAGAATGAAAAGTAAGTCACATAGAGAAACTATTGGAGTGAAATTACTCGACTCGCGGATTTAATGGTAGACTACTAACAGGAGTTGGTTGCAAAACCTCGACAAAATTGAGTGGTTTTCAAATTTTGCGCCATTGAGGATAATTGCTAGGTTTCTCTCTCTCTCCCTCCCTCCCTCTCTCCTCCTTCTTTCTCTCTCTCTCTCTCTTTCTCTCCCTCTCTCCTCCTTCTCTCTCTCTCTCTCTCTCTCTCTCTCTCTCTCTCTCTCTCTCTCTCTCTCTCTCTCTCTCTCTCTCTCTCTCTCTCTCTCTCTCTCTCTCTCTCTCTCTCTCTCTCTCTCTCTCTCATTTACATCTGAAAATTTTATTTACTCCGGAAAACTCCGGCAACCAACAAAAAAGCCTCAGGTAGATTTTAAAAATTCTTTTGTTCGGTGGAGACTTGCCTAGGAGGCCAAGTTCGCGGACGAGGGATTAGGTGAACACGACACCTAGACATTTTTCTCATTCCTCAATGGTCTCCACCTGCTCTGTGGAGCCCGAATCAATAGCATCCTCAGTAATATTTAATGCAGTGGAAAGGAGCCACGTTCGTGTTGAATGAGAGGGAGGGAGAGAGACAGACAAACGAGAGAAGAGAGACTACCAGTGACCAAGAAGAGCCACGTGCGGATCCTAGCAAACAAGAAGCAGAGAGACTTACAGTCCTAAGAAATGTCGAACACATTGCAGCCTTCAACACCGGAGAGATGATGGCCAACTGACTGTTATCAATGAAGCCAATGTTGTATAGGTAGGCTAAGAGGACCAATACAGGTAGGCTACTGGCCTCGGTATCATGGTGAACAACCACAACACAAGGCGCTAAGCCAGCATTACACACGTGTTGAATGTTCCTTTTCTGACATGTCTGTATTGGGCTGGGTGATGAGTTCGGGCTAGGTAATAAGGACAAGCTGGGTTATGACGATTGGCTGGGTGATGAGGACTGGCCGAGTGATGAGGACGAGCTAGTGGAAGCCCGTCTAGATAAGGTTCAGTCACTCAATCCTTCCAATGAAAGGTTCAGAATTTGTCTATTATTCTGCTCGATTAAGTAGTTATTTGAGTTACTAATACTGTAATATAATGTGTAATTCATGTTAAAAAAGCTTCCCCTATACCAAGTGCATAAAAGGATCACTCCCAGCCAGTCTCCTTTTCACTCGTTTCCAGATTCAATATTCGAGGCTTTGACTCCACGTTCCACGTTCTCTCTCTCTCTCTCTCTCTCTCTCTCTCTCTCTCTCTCTCTCTCTCTCTCTCTCTCTCTCTCTCTCTCTCTCTCTCTCTCTCTCTCTCTCTCTCTCTCTCTCTCTCTCTCTCTCTCTCTCTCTCTCTCTCTCTATCTCTCTCTCTCTATCTCTCTCTATCTCTCTCTCTCTCTCTCTCTCTCTCTCTCTCTCTCTCTCTATCTATCTCTCTCTATCTCTCTCTATCTCTCTCTCTCTCTCTCTCTCTCTCTCTCTCTCTCTCTCTCTCTCTCTCTATCTATCTCTCTCTATCTCTCTCTATCTCTCTCTCTCTCTCTCTCTCTCTCTCTCTCTCTCTCTCTCTCTCTCTCTCTCTCTCTCTCTCTCTCTCTCTCTCTCTCTCTCTCTATCTATCTATCTCTCTCTATCTCTCTCTCTCTCTCTCTCTCTCTCTCTCTCTCTCTCTCTCTCTCTCTCTCTCTCTCTCTCTCTCTCTCTCTCTCTCTCTCTCTCTCCCCCCCCCTCTCTCTCTCTCTCTCTCTCTCTCTCTCTCTCTCTCTCTCTCTCTCTCTCTCTCTCTCTCTCTCTCTCTCTCTCTCTCTCTCTCTCTCTTTTTTTTTTTTTTTTTTTTTAAACTAAGACTAGGATTCATAAGGGATGCCTAATAACATACCTAGTGAAACTGCAAGCAAGAGCTGTTATCCTACCTCAGCTCATCTGAAGCCTACACCTAGAAACTCATTTATTACATAAGAGTATACTTTGAAACTAACACAATGGGAACTATCATATATTAACTTATGTAAGCTAAGTTGAAACCTACTCCTAGATGCCCATTTATTTCATGAGCCTGGTATTTTTTGCTTTAGAAGGAGTAGCCTTTATTCATTAAAAAACATTAAGTAACAATCATATAAGGAACAGGATGATCTTGTAGCCAGCTGTGTGCCAGAGTCTTCATGTGAACAGTTGACCTGATCTCCCGTGTATCAATCTGTTGAGCGAACAAGTTTCAGATGCAAGTAAGTCTCGGAAGGAATGAACGCTGATGGAGTGATGTTCTTGAGAATGGCACTTCCAGCTTGAGAGTGTTGAAGGTTGAGAGCCTAGTGTTACGAGTGGGAACTACTGGTACTCCACGGAGTTGGGCCAAGTGCGGAACTTTGAGGAACTCTCTCTCTCTCTCTCTCTCTCTCTCTCTCTCTCTCTCTCTCTCTCTCTCTCTCTCTCTCTCTCTCTCTCTCTCTCTCTCTCTCTCTCTCTCTCTCTCTCTCTCTCTCTCTCTCTCTCTCTCTCTCTCTCTCTCTCTCTCTCTCTCTCTCTCTCTCTCTCTCCCTCTCTCTCTCTCTCTCTCTCTCTCTCTCTCTCTCTCTCTCTCTCTCTCTCTCTCTCTCTCTCTCTCTCTCTCTCTCTCTCTCTCTCTCTCTCTCTCTCCCTCTCTCTCTCTCCCTCTCTCTCTCTCTCTCTCTCTCTCTCTCTCTCTCTCCCTCTCTCTCTCTCCCTCTCTCTCTCTCTCTCTCTCTCTCTCTCTCTCTCTCTCTCTCTCTCTCTATCTATCTATCTATCTATCTATCTATCTATCTATCTATCTATGTATCTTTCTCTCTATATATATATCTATCTATCTATTTATCTATCTATCTATCTATCTATCTATCTATCTATCTATCTATCTATCTATCTATCTATCTATCTATCTATCTATCTATCTATCTATCTATCGATCTATCTCTCTTTATCTATCTATCTATCTTTCTCTCTATATTTCTCTCCGCTACACTGTTTCTTTTCGTCTCTATCCCTCTCACTCTCTCTCGTAAAGACTAAACAAAAAATAGTCATTTCTTGTTTTTACTTCAATATAAAACGAGGCACAAAGTGTCTTTGGCAACAAAAATCAGGCAGGACAGACTGAATATTTTTTTGATTACCAGAATGCCTTTGAAACAGTACCACGTACGGGAGTGTAGTGCACAAACTGGAGTTGCAGGCAAGAGTGAAAGAGATGGTACTCCACTGAATAAGGAAGTACCTAAGCAACAGAAGACAGTGAGTCACTGTGAGGGGTGGAGTCTCGGAGTGGCGATTCGTCACCAGTGGAGTCCCTCAGGGATCAATTCTTAAACCTATACTGTTCCTGATATATGTAAATATGCAGTCTCCGTGGTGTAGTGGTAAGACACTCGCCTGGCGTTCCGCGAGCGCTATGTCATGGGTTCGTATCCTGGCCGGGGAGGATTTACTGGGCGCAATTCCTTAACTGTAGCCTCTGTTTAACGCAACAGTAAAATGTGTACTTGGATGAAAAAACGATTCTTCGCGGCAGGGGATCGTATTCCAGGGACCATAGGATTAAGGACTTGCCCGAAACGCTACGCGTACTAGTGGCTGTACAAGAATATAACAACTCTTGTATATATCTCTTTTTTTTTTTTTTTTTTTTTTAATGATCTCCAGTGGGAATAGACTCGTTCCTCTCAATGTTTGCTAATGATGCAAAAATTATGTGGAGGATTAAGACAGAGGAAGATAATACGAGGCTACAAGATGACCTAAACAAAATTCAGAAATGTTCCAACAAATAGCTACTAAAGGTCAACCCAAGTAAATGAAACTAGACGGAGGAAATATGAGGTCAGACACTGGATACCGAATGGGAGATGAAGTCCTTCACGAAACAAACGGAGAAAAAGATCTAGGATTTTATATCACGCCAAACCTGTTTCCTGAAGCCCACATCAAAAGAATAACATTGGCGGCGTATGCGAGGCTCGCTAACATCAAAACTACCTTCAAAAATGTGAGTAAGGAATCTTTCAGAACCTTGTATACAACATATATAGGGGTCCGTATCTTGTCATGCACAAGTCGAAGCTGGAAAAAGTTTAGAGGTATGCCACTAGGCTAGTCCCAGAACTAAGAGGCATGAATTTCGAGAAAAGGCTAAGGGAACTGCACCTCACATGGCTGGAAGACAGAAGAATTCGGGGAGACATGATCACCACATACACAATTCTAAGGGGAATTGATAGGGAAGACAAGGATGGATTATTTAACACGGGTGGTATACGCACAAGGAGACACAGGTGGAAGCTAAGAGCTACAGAGACATTAGAAATAACTTATTCAGTTTCAGAGTAGTTAGAAAATGGAATGCACTAGGAAGGGATGTAGTGGAGGCTGACTCCATACACAGTTTCAAAAGCAGATATGATAGAGTTCGAGAAGCTCAGGAATCTGTCCACCAGTCGATTGACAGTTGAGAGGTGGGACCAAAAAACCAAAGCTCAACCCCCGCAAGTACAACTAGGTAAATACACACACACCGTGTACTAGGAACCTAAGTTACTGTTAAGGATCAGACATTATTAAATTACGAATATTTAAGTTTCTCTGTTATTACACTTGAGAATTACTATTCCTGTAAGTTTGAAGAATTTTTGTTTACATAATACTTGTTAGTACCTTGATATTTAATACATTTCACTTTGTGTGTTTGGATACTATTCTATATCTGTAAAATAGAATTTGTCTGCGTCCTTGTCAGTCTGTCCAAAATTAGACGTCCACTTGTAAATATTTCTGATGCTATTTGAGACCGGACAGTCAAGACAACTGTCACCAATTGTGAATTTGGGTCATTTCGATTCTTGGTCATATAAAGAGTTATTAAGCAATCATCGCATCAGTGTGGATGGATATAAAGTATCAAACCTAAACAATGCTGAACTTGGTAAGCTTAATGACGACTGGAAGAAAAGTTTTATACGTATCGTGGGTGTCCGCACACAGACTTGAAACGTCTATAATGATATATTGGAATGATATAAATGGTGATTGACATTGATTGAGATTGATAGAAACGTCTCCAATGTTCTAATAAAAAAAGGTATAATTGTGTCTTCACCCTTCCTGTAAACTAAATGAATTATTATATCTCAGACACTCACTTATCAATGGTCACTAATATTTTTCCTGACATCAACCTAATAGTTAAAAAATATAGGTTAAGAATGAGCGATATATATATAATACATATATTCTAGCTGTACCCGGCCACGCGTTACTGTGGCTCATGTGTTGCTGAGCCACAGCAACCCTCGCCCTTTCTCCCAGTCCTCCCCACCACTCACCACTCCACCGTCCCCTCGTCCTCCAAACCACTCACCACTCCACCATCCCCTCGTCCTCTCCACAATCTCCCACTCGTCCAACCCTTGCCCGATGCATTCCCAAATGATCTGATGTTCCCATCAGAAAATTGGGAACATGAAATAATCAAACCAATTGGTGAAGAAGTTTGGGAGATTACAGCGTGTGTTGCTCTTACATCCAACAGATGGTGCTCTTTAAAAAAAAACAAGATTTTTCGTATCACAGGTAAGGCATGTATATATAAGGCATATAAAAAGACTCGCCTATTTGAATTCAACGTCGTATCAAAATTTCAAAGCAATCGGTAAAGAGGGTTCGAAGATTTCTCTCACATCACAAACACAGTTTTTCAAAAAAATTGTTTTTCCTGTCACAGACGTGACATTAATATAGTATGTATATAAAAAAAGCTGCTCTGATGCAAATGGAATATTGTGTGAAAATTTCAAAGCAATCAGTGAAGAACTTTCGGAGAATAGCTATTTTGAACAAATGAACATTTCCATTTTTATATATATACTAGTAATATCCGGCCACGCGTTGCTGTTACTGAGCAACGCATGTGCGTTAAAGAGTCACAGCAACCTCCCCTGTCCCCCAGTCCTCCCCAGCATTCCCCCGTCACTCGTCTCCTCGGCCTCGCAACCATTCCCCACTCCACCGTCCCCTCGTCCTCCCTACCATTCCCCACTCCCCCATCTCCTCTTCCTTCCCACCAAGCCCCACTCCCCTGTCCCTTTGTCCTCCCCATCAGTCTCCATTCCCCCATTCCCTCTTCCCCACCATACCAAACCCCCGCATCTCCTCGTCCTTCCCCACCATTACCCCCTCCTTTGTCCCCTCGTCATCCCCACCATTCCCCAATCCCTCGTCCGATGCCTTCCCGAATGGTTTGATGTTCCCATCAGAATATTGGGAACATCAAGTGATCTGATGTTCCCATCACTGAAATATATGAAAAACAGTTAAAACATTAAATGAAAATACGAAAAAAAAACTATATTCAAGAAATGAACGGTATTGTAAACAACACAGCTCAGTTCCAACGCAATTCACACAAAATAATTAAATCAAAATGGAAATAAATCAAATTCTATGAAAATTCAATTTATCAATGCAGTTAGGATCATTGAAATGGAATTGTAACATATTTAGAACAGTATGGGTGTTGCTATTACATGGAGCTCCGAAGCATCAGGAGGCTGTTTATAACAATAACAACAGTTGATTGGCAAGTTTTCATGCTTGTAAACTGTTTAAAAAATGTAACCAAAGTCATCAAAGATTGAGCAATGATATACACGATCGTAAGTTCTTGCGTAACTGCTTCGTGGATGTTCCCATCAGATGTTCCCATCACTGAAATATAAGAAAAACAGTTCAACAAACGAAATGAAAAATAATAAAAAAAAAATGAACTATACTCACGAAATGAACAGTATGGTAAACAACACAGCTCAATTCCAACGCAATGTCACATAAAATAACTAAATCAAAATGAAAATAATAGAAATTTATAATAATTCTATTTATCAATGAAATCGGAAACATTGAATTGGAATCCTAGCATTCTCCTTTCTGAAGATGTACTAATATACGAAAGTACTTAAGGAAATTCCTGTGTCATTTTTCCTCCGTGGTCTGACATTGTCATATATATATATATATATATATATATATATATATATATATATATATATATATATATATATATATATATATATATATATATATATATATATATATATATATATACAGGGGTACACAGGGGTAAGACCTCAACATGTGAAGGAAATGGTGAACCCTGTTCTTGGCCCAGCTGCAGAAGCGCTCCTGACAGAAATCACAACGTTTGTCAACAACTGCCTCGCCGGGTTAATCCCTGATGAAATCAAACCATTCTTCTTTGGTGCATCCCTATGTGCCCTCAAAAAGAAGGGGGGAGGAATCAGACCCATTGCCGTTGGTAATACCCTTCGCCGCCTAGTTGCAAGGGCTGCTGTCAGAAGTATCCGAACGGAAGCAGCCACCATGCTGCAACCCAACCAGCTGGGGTTTGGAGTCCCCCAAGGCTGTGAAGCAGCGGCTCATGCTGCACGAGCCTACATTAGCTCTCTTACTGAAGACCAGGCAGTAGTAAAATTAGATTTTAAAAACGCTTTCAACTCGGTTAAAAGGGAAGCAATCCTCACTGCAGTCCAGGAACATTGCCCAAGCATTCTCCCGTTTGTGTCAGCAGGCTACAGCAAAGACTCAACCCTCCTGTTTGGCAAACATGAAGTCACCTCAGCAGAGGGAATTCAACAGGGTGACCCACTTGCACCGTTCCTCTTTTGCATAGCGGTTCGAGAAATTACAACCAGACTGTCCAGCGAGCTCAACATCTGGTTCCTGGATGATGGCACTCTGGCAGGCACACAAGATTCCCTGCTAGAAGACTTACAGCTGGTGAAGACACGGGGGGAGTCCATGGGTCTCGTTCTTAGCCCCTCCAAGTGCGAAATTATTGCATCTAGTGAAGTAATCATTAGAGCAGTGAAATCAGTTCTACCAGAAGCCTCAGTCGTTAAACCTACCGACAGCACACTACTCGGAGCACCTCTGGGCCACAATGCCATTGCTGCAGTCCTTGACGAAAAGTTTAGAGACCTAAAGAGGATGGAAGAGAGAATTGGGGACTTGGACTCCCACGATGCCCTCTACCTTCTCACAAAGTGCCTTACCCTGCCCAGGCTAACATACTTCTTAAGGTGTGCACCAACTTTTGGCAACCCACTTCTAAATCAATATGATGAGCTCCTCAGGTCAATATTCAGGAAGGCGCTCAACCTAGATGTAGATGACAGTCAGTGGGACCAAGCAACACTACCAGTGAGATTTGGAGGGATAGGCATACGAAAGGCAACTGAGGTAGCACTTCCAGCATTCTTATCCTCATGTACAGCAGCCAACGAATTGGTAGGGCAGATCCTACCAGAGCGTATGAGAGAGACAGCGGGAACTCATGATCAAACGTTCATCGAAGCAGCCAGACAATGGGACACCATTGCACACCCTCAACCCCGACCACAAGTCCCAAAACACCACAAGCAGGCCCACTGGGATAGCCCCATAATGGAAAAGACTGTCACAGCATTGATTGACAACGCTGATGCTGAAAACAAAGCCCGCCTCCTAGCGGTAACAGCACCCCACGCCGGGGATTTTTTATTTGCTGTGCCCAATGCAGCCCTGGGAACTCGCCTCAGTCATGACGCTCTCCGCATTGGAGTTGCCCTTCGCCTTGCCGCCCCCATCCTCACCGAACATAGGTGCATCTGCGGAACTGCGGTGGCAGACCAATATGGTCGTCATGGTCTGGTATGTCGTAAATCACAGGGTAAAATTACAAGACATGAAGAAGTCAACGACATCATCAAGAGGAGCCTCGCCACAGCCCGCTGCCCGGCACAAAGAGAACCACACTTATCCAGACCTAACGACCCTCAGAAGCGCCCTGATGGGGTCACCTTGCTACCTTGGAAGGATGGTAAGCAAGTGGTATGGGACTACACGTGCGCTGCCACACTGGCCAGTACCTACCTCCACTACAGCACACGTGAAAGCGGTGGTGCTGCTTCTTTCAGGGAATTGCAGAAAATTATTAAATACAGAGGTCTAGCACACTGCTACAGCTTTGTTCCGATCGGCTCGGAGACCCTCGGTTCGTGGGGAAAATGTGCATTGAAGTTCCTGAAGGAATTGGGGGACATATTGATCAGCGCTACAAAAGACCAGAGAGCAAAAAGTTTCTTGTTCCAGCGCCTCAGTGTTGTGATTCAGAGGGGAAATGCCTGTTGCGTCTTGGGCACTAGTCCAACTTCAGAGGAATTCGAAGAAGTGTTTGACTTGCAACAATGATCGAACCCGTCTGTGACATTCATCAATGTTTCCCATTGTTGTGTTCTTCAAGAGATCCATAACCTTTAAGCACCTTTTTGCATTATTATTTTTGTATCAACCCATGTATATCTTGTAACCATCAAATACATAATAAAGCACAAAAAATATTCAAGGAAGGGGGTGGTAGGAGAAAAGCACACAGAAACTGTATTGGAGGGGATCTAAACATTCCCTCTAATGCGTTATGCGTGGTTTCCTCCGAGGCTATGGGACCCCCCTTCTTCCAGCTAGAGGTGGTACTCCCTTCCTATGTTAAAAAAAAAAAAAAAAATATATATATATATATATATATATATAAATATATATATATATATATATATATATATATATATATATATATATATATATATATATATATATATATATATATATATATATGCAATTGACGATCACAAAACACTGATCATTTTAAGCGGAAAATCCACAGAGAAATATGAAATGAGGTGAACGTTTCGGCTTTGTTAAAGCCTTTGTCAACACCAGACTGACTGAATCAGTCTGTCAGTCAGTCTGGTGTTGACAAAGGCTTTAACAAAGCCGAAACGTTCACCTCATTTCATATTTCTCTGTGGATTTTCCGCTTAAAAAAAAAAAAAAAAAAAATATATATATATATATATATATATATATATATATATATATATATATATATATATATATATATATATATATATATATATATATATATATATATATATATATATATATATATATAAGTATATTTTGGTAGCAGTCTTTCCTGTAGACATATATTATTAAATATGACTGAAAAAGAAAGATTAATAATTCTAACACGAATTTTCTCAATCTTTCGTACATTTCTTTTCACTGTTGGAGGTAAATCAAAAATCAATTCTCCAAAATTCATTTTTATTTCTAGTCTGACGCGACACGAGCGCGTTTTGTAAAACTTATTACATTTTCAAAGACTTTAGTTTACAAATACACAACTGAATAGAACTTACGCATCTCCGATTTTATATCTACATTTGAGAGAGGTGGATGGGGTGAGGTGGCATTAATAGGGTATTAATTTCATCAACACAAGACAGAACAAGAGGTGGCATTAATAGGGTATTAATTTCATCAACACAAGACAGAACACGAAACAATGGGTATTTGAATAGAAGTGATTGTAGAAATCCTATTGGTCCATATTTCTTGATGCTTCTATATTGGAGCGGAGTCTTAAGGTGGGTAGAATATAGTTGTGCACAACTATATTCTACCCATTAATGCCACCTGCCCATTAATGCCACCTCTTGTTCTGTCTCGTGTTGATGAAATTAATACCCTATTAATGCCACCTCACCCCATCCACCTCTCTCAAATGTATATATATACTCGGAGATGCGTAAGTTCTATTCAGTTGTGTATTTGTAAACTAAAGTCTTTGAAAATGTAATAAGTTTTACGAAACGCGCTCGTGTCGCGTCAGACTAGAAATAAAAATGAATTTTGGAGAATTGATTTTTGATTTACCTCCAACAGTGAAAAGAAATGTACGAAAGATTGAGAAAATTCGTGTTAGAATTATTAATCTTACTTTTTCGGTCATTATATATATATATATATATATATATATATATATATATATATATATATATATATATATATATATATATATATATATATATATATATATATATATATATATATGTTGTACCTAGTAGCCAGAACGTCGTACTCGGCCTGCAATGCAAGGCCCGATTTACCTAATAAGCCAAGTTTTCCTGAATTAATATATTTTCTCTAATTTTTTTCTTATGAAATGATAAAGCTACCCATTTCATTATGTATGAGGTCAATTTTTTTTATTGGAGTTAAAATTAACGTAGATATATGACCGAACCTAACCAACCCTACCTACCTAACCTAGCCTATCTTTATAGATTAGGTTAGGTTAGGTAGCCGAAAAAGTTAGGTTAGGTACGTTAGGTAGTCGAAAAAATATTATTTCATGAAAACTTGACTTATTAGGCAAATCGGGCCTTGCATAGTAGGCTGAGAAGTGCGTTCTGACTATTAGGTACGACATATATATATATGTCGTACCTGTGTGTGTGTGTGTGCGTGTGTGCGTGTGTGTGTGTGTGTGTGTGTGTGTGTGTGTGTGTGTGTGTGTGTGTGTGTGTGTGTGTGTGTGTGTGTGTGTGTGTGTGTGTGTGTGTGTGATTTACACACACATACATATATAAGCGAGTGTAAATCACGAAAATATGATGAAAAGTGTGACAGTGTCAGACCACGGATGAAGAATTGAGACTGGAATTTCCTTAAGTACTTTCGTATATAATAAAACATCTTCAGAAGGGTGAGTTACAAGTACAAAGATTTGGACATATAGGCAGGAGAGAGGTGAAGTGAAGTGAGGTACATTGATAAAAATATGACTGGGAATGGGTGGTTTTGAATAGGAGCTGCATCCTAATGGCCAATAGGCCCATACATGTATAATAATAGCATAATATAGAGAATATTAACAATGAATTAGTGAGACAAATGTGTATCAATGATCCTACTCAAATCACCCTCTAA
This sequence comes from Procambarus clarkii, assembly GCF_040958095.1. Taxonomy (NCBI): domain Eukaryota; kingdom Metazoa; phylum Arthropoda; class Malacostraca; order Decapoda; family Cambaridae; genus Procambarus; species Procambarus clarkii. The sequence continues at coordinate 228,758 of NC_091205.1, read as the reverse complement.
CTGATCTATCAAATATGGATCTAAATTATATAAACCACTGCTAATGTTCAAATTACATGATTTTGTAGTCTGTATTAAAGGAGATTCAATTATGTTCCTATTGAAAGTGATTTTACAATTAGTTATTGAAGAAGACATCTCCCAATCAATTTGTGAGAATTTTCTGACAGATGAACAAACTAAGTATTAGACAATTGGCCAAATCTTACAGAGTATTTATGTTGCGAAATTCTACATTTCAAATCTTTAGATGTTTGCCCAACATAGAACCTATTACAGTCTTTACAAGGTATTTTATAAGTGACACAATTGTCACTACGAGGGCTGTTTCTAACTAATAGTTTATCAACAGTACTTTCGTAACTAAAAAATACATGTATATCAAAAAAGTTACAAGGCCTTGACCATATTTTCAGAGCCAGAAAAATATGGTAAACATAACACATTCTTTGGGCAAATTTTCTCAATGCATAATATATGTACGACGTGTTTTGATATGGCAAACTTTCAAAATTTTGTGGAAAGTTGCCGTATCTTCCATATCCAAGTTATATCAATTGCTAAACACCTTTTTCAGGAGTATTGGTGGCTAAGACGCTATTAATGTGGACTACGGTGTATGTAGTCACCAGTTCGAGAAACCGATTGTCCAGGTGAATGAAGCGTTACTATCCATGACATTATACTAAGAAATACTCGGCAACTGATCTTTAGTCCATGTGTGGTGGTTAAAAATTGCGAAACTGAAATAATATAAGAAAATAACCTCGATCCAGTTATGTCTGTACATAAATACGAGCTCGATGGAATATCCCGGCAAACACATATCGAATCTACGACGTTGGTACAACGTTCGAACAAGTTATAACACCTCCTAACCAGTTATAACAACCAATATAGCAACTTTTAACAACGTTCTAATACGTATTAAACACGTTAAGCCAAGATGTAACAACTTTAAAACAAGTTGTAACGAGCGGAAAATAGAGACAGTTTCGGTTTGTGTTTCCAGGGATATATAATACAAAAATTTAATCAACCTAATGTGTATTTGCCCTATGTTATATATTATAACATTTTATGTGTAAATGTTTGTATTACTCTTATATTCCATTATGTAGGACGTATTGGAGTAAGGAATATTTTATTTATAATATGTTCGTTATTTTTTTGTTATTATATGTTATTATTATTATTATGAATAAATTATTCATTTATTTCGCCTTTATAGGTCCCATTTGTACTATAATACCCCAGTTATAGTAACTTCAGGTCTGGGTACTATATACTATTGTTAAGATGCTGGTGACCACTTGCTCTCTTCCCATGATTTTATCCATGATTTAAACATAAGTCGAATATTTAGACTTTGATCCACGTCTTCACTGAGTTACAACTTCAGGGGGGCATTATATTGTTTATTCAAGGTTGTTCAATTTCAACTAATATTTTTTGACTAGTTGTATATAAAAAGCGCTGCAATTGTTCCAAGCTTCAGTACTGCAGCATAAATAAAAAGGAAGATTGTTTAGTTTTTTGTTGTTTTCAACGAATATTAAACAACTTCAAGTCTAAATAAAAAACACCGTTCAGATATAATCATTCTATGACACTTTTCTGACATATTATCTCATAAAAAAGAATATGTAGCAAGAAATTTTCCAAAACATCTTTGGTTTTCCTAATACAAATTTTCAAAGTTCCCCCCCCCCAAAAAAAAAAAAATATGTAAATATGTCATGTTTATTGCTATTATAAAATCAGTAAATGAACTTAGGAAAAAACGCTTACTACACACTTTAGAAACATACATTTTACATACAAGGTGTAAGTTTCATTTAAATTAATTAAAAAATGAAAACGTTTATGTTACTTAAAAATAAATACGAAAATAATAAAGTCTAAGGTGCTGCCATCTGTGGCTGAGGTTGACATTAACCAGTTTTCTCCAAAATTGGCACCCTTACAGATAGGCTTATGTACAGTCAGGTGTTGTTGAGTTAGGGGCGACGACGATCGTGGGATCGGATGCGCCCTGGCGTACCCGTGAAGGGTGAATCGCAAAGCCAGGAAAGGCGAAATTCCAAGCCAAAACGCGAAACGAGTGACGCCCAGCACTAGAAACTAATACGCCACACGGCAAAGCAACGCACAAAGGGAGAGGCAGAAGCACATAATAGAACAGTGCAAACAAACAGCCATAAGGGCACACAGCATGTCATAGAGCAAATACAAAGGAAATCAGAGCACATACTTGCCCAAAAACCTGGCCTGCGGGAACCGTACATTAAACGCCTCCCAGAACACCCATTGCAAAGGGGTCCTGTCCATCCACCGGGGACGCCATAATATCCGGAACCAGGGCAACAAACGCCCGCAAACTGGGGGACCCAGATGGTAGTACTCATGAGGCGAGAAGTCGCTTCTCGCCCCCACAGAAAGGGAACTTGCCCACCATGAAAGCACTCCGGTCCGTCAGACAGCAGTAACTCAGCAATCTTCGACCAGTGACCCGGCGGCATCACAGACGCCGGCAACACGTCCCCCAGGGCCCCAACGCGCACCCGCACCACAGGGGTACCCGCGGCACCGGGCACACCACCAGACGACAGCAGGGAACCCGGACGGTGCGCATCCTTCCGTAACGTCACCACCAGGCCACGCCCAGCACCAGAGTCCGCACTATCCCTGGCAGCGGAACCCACCACTGTGGAGAGTCCCCCGGCGGAGAAAGAACCGAAGGCACGTCCGAGACAGAGGCACCAGCACCAGCAGGCACATGGACCTCCGCCACCACGAACCGTGGAGACATCGACGCATCCGTATCCACACTGTCAATACCAGAAGACCCGCAGTCACTGAAGTCACCAACGTCGACCCAGGCAGAAAACGAACGCCGGGAACGTTTGGGCACCGGCTGGATATCGTCAGAGCCGGTAAGTGACCCAGAAACACGGGTACCACGAGCCGTGCACCACCTCATCAACATCACCGGAGACAGCCCCCAGAGGGAGCGGCGGGAAATCCTCGTCGCGGAACAAGTTGACAGGAGCAGCAGGGGCCTCAGAGCACCCGGCAGCCTGATGCCCCAACAGGCCACACCGGAAACAGGTACGAGGCTGCCGGGCATAATACACCCGGACGTAGTATCCCATAAGCCGGACAGAATAAGGTATATCCGACCGCAGGCACATCCCCAACATGCGAATGTTTGTACGCCTCCCAGCATACCGCCCCGAGGAGAGCGTGTTCACCCACACGCTGACAACAGTACCAAACCCCCCGAAGTAACGCCGGAGGAGGTCATCAGGGAACTCCAGGGGCACACCATGGATACTGACATAAGTCAGGGCACCACTGCGATCCGAAATCGCCACAGAGCCGGCATCGTCTGGCAACGGCAACGTACGCCCCCCGTACCGACGGAGGAAGTCCCGGTACTCGTCCTCCCTCACGAACTTAATAACAACCCGATGGGCCGTAACTAGCTCCACACCGTAAACAGCTTCCACCGGGACACGACGCATGTCACACATCACCATCTCGATGGTCGGATAACCAGCCTTACAAGTGAACTCCAGGCCCACGCAGTTCACACGCATAACAGGAGGAAGATGGCCCCCCATGTCAGAACTGCCACGTCAACGCAGCCAGGCAGGCAACAAAACTGGTAGGGCAGGGACGCCCACACCACCTGGCGACCAAAACAGCAAACAACTCCAACAGCCACGGAGGGTCGGTAAACGTCCTCACTCCACGGCCGCTAGCAGTCCTGCCATTTTGGTCGTACAGTCAGGTGTATAAGTTTCATGCAAATCGTCCGATAAAAAAAAACGATTTTTTTTTTTTAAAAACAAAACAAAAAATTAACTTAAATTATTTTCTAATAAAACTAATTTTAATATTTTTTAATATATGTTATTGTGATAGCAAAGAGTCATAGATATGATTTCAGTTGACACTTGTGTTTGATAATCGTTTTTGACCATTTTGGAATAATTTTGACACCTACTTCAATATTTTTTTTCTCCCTTCCTATTTATGCTACGATGCTGAGACTTGGACCAGATGAAACTCTTTTCATGTAAAACTCGTCAAAAAAGTTTGATTGAAATCGAACCAGTTTTCATTTAATTCATTTTGGGGGGAAATCTGGTTCTAATGCCCCCTTCAGTTCCAACACTTTTTTTTTTTTTTTTTAGATATATACAAGAGTTGTTACATTCTTGTACAAACCCCCCGAAGGAGGGGTTTGACAGGAGCATGACTTTCTTTTGGAGTGTGAGGTTCCCATAACCCAATGCTCGTCTGGTTATGTTTCCTCAGTGCTCTGACTCTGAGCTCCTGTTGAGTATACGAATTTATCAACTGAATCTCCACTAAACAAACTCTTTATTAGAACTTTGTCATCCACTTATTTACAGATGTTTTCGCTTTACTAATCTATTTAACCTTTTTCTCTTAACAACAAAATTAATATATGATCATGACTAATTCTTTCATCGAAATTATAATATGTTTTTAAAAGCTTGGGTTTGATTAGAATCAGGTGCACTATAATCAGGAGAAATTCCAATAGCTCCAAGGTTTTGCCAACGTGAAAACCACAGTTTTAAAATAAATGTAAAGTAAAGTAATGGCTCTAGTAAAGGCACTGTGTTATCGCCAGGAGGAACAGTGCAGAGAGGCAAAGCAATTACCATTAATTACCCGCTCGGGCTCCTCTGCGAGGGTTATAATCTTTAACGAGGGAATATTTTGTCCGCAGTGGGAAAAAATAAAACTATATATATATATATCTCCATTATTAGCGAGTTTTAGTGATGACTGAGAAGGCTGAAGTTTATCGTCAAGTGCAATGAATTGAATTAATATATCCTGGTTTCCGTCATATTAATATTGATTAATAATATATAACTAATATATATTAATTATATAATTTTAATATATAGGTTTTCTTAGCGTAACTCTTTCTAAAAGCTTTGTCTATCTTACAGCTTTCTTTATCTCTCTCTCTGTATCTGTCTTTTGATCTCCTTCATCTAGCTCTGTATATGTCACTCTAGCTCTGTATATGTCAATCTAGCTCTGTATATGTCACTCTATATGTCTCTCTAGTTCTGTATATGAAACTATATATCTCTCTTGCTTTGTATATGACACTATATGTCCCTCTAGCTCTGAATATGACATTCTAAATGTCTCTCTAGATCTGTATATGACATTATGTGTCTCTCTAGCTTTGTATGTGACACTATATGTCTCTCTAGCTCTGTATATGACACTCTAAATGTCTCTCTCTCTCTCTCTTTTAAATTTAAAACTGAAAACTACTCTCTCTTCAACATTCAAAGCCTCCTGGTATTCCCTACAAAACGTTTTCCAAATTTTCGATCCAGCCCTTTACCGGTCTATCACCATGAAACCTGACCTGTTCTCTCTCTCAGAGTTCATTCCTGCTGTCTTGACGATCTGAATAACCTTCCACAATCACGGCCACTGAGGCTTTTACTAATCTCAATTTTGTGAATTTTCTAATGTTCCATTCGGAAATTTCTCGCACAAAACTAATAAAAGATATGTCTCATTGACGTTAATACTAATTAATTTCTTAAATTACCTTTTATTTACATAAATGGTGATGTAAGTATATATATATATATATATATATATATATATATATATATATATATATATATATATATATATATATATATATATATATATATACATATATATATATGTCGTACCTAGTAGCCAGAATGCACTTCTCAGCCTACTATGCAAGGCCAAATTTGCCTAATAAGCCAAGTTTTCATTAAATTAATTGTTTTTCGACTACCTAACCTACCTAACCTAACCTAACCTAACTTTTTCAGCTACCTAACCTAACCTAACCTATAAAGATAGGTTAGGTTAGGTTAGGTAGGGTTGGTTAGGTTCGGTCATATATCTACGTTAATTTTAACTCCAATGAAAAAAATTGACCTCATACATAATGAAATGGGTAGCTTTATCATTTCATAAGAAAACAATTAGAGAAAATATATTAATTCAGGAAAACTTGGCTTATTAGGCAAATCGGGCCTTGCATAGTAGGCTGAGAAGTGCGTTGAGGTTACTAGGTACGACATATATATATATATATATATATATATATATATATATATATATATATATATATATATATATATATATATATATATATGTATGTCGTACCTAGTAGCCAGAACGCACTTTTCGGCCTACTATGCAGGGCCTGATTTGCCTAATAAGCCAAATTTTCCTGAATTAATATATTTTCTCTAATTTTTTTCTTTTGAAATGATAAAGCTACCCATTTCATTATGTATAAGGTAAAAAAAATTTTATTGGAGTTAAAATTAACGTAGATATATGACCGAACCTAACCAACCCTACCTAACCTAACCTAACCTATCTTTATTGGTTAGGTTAGGTTAGGTAGCCTAAAAAGTTAGGTTAGGTTAGGTTAGGTAGGTTAGGTTGCCGAAAAACAAATATTTCATGAAAACTTGGCTTATTAGGCAAATCGGGCCTTGCATAGTAGGCTGAGAAATGCGTTCTGGCTACTAGGTACGACATATATATATATATATATATATATATATATATATATATATATATATATATATATATATATATATATATATATATATATGACACTCTAAATGTCTCTCTCTCTCTCTCTTTTAAATTTAAAACTCAAAACTACTCTCTCTTAAAACTACTACTCTATATATATATATATATATATATATATATATATATATATATATATATATATATATATATATATATATATATATATATATATATATATATATATATATATATATATATGTCGTACCTAGTAGCCAGAACTCACTTCTATGCCTACTATGCAAGGCCCGATTTGCCTAATAAGCCAAGTTTTCCTGAATTATTGTATTTTCTCTAATTTTTTTCTTATGAAATGATAAAGCTACCCATTTCATTATGTATGAGGTCAATTTTTTTTTATTGGAGTTAAAATTAACGTAGATATATGACCGAACCTAACCAACCCTACCTAACCTAACCTAACCTATCTTTATAGGTTAGGTTTGGTTAGGTAGCCGAAAAAGTTAGGTTAGGTTAGGTTAGGTAGGTTAGGTAGTCGAAAAACAATTAATTCATGAAAACTTGGCTTATTAGGCAAATCGGGCCTTGCATAGTAGGCATAGAAGTGCGTTCTGGCTACTAGGTGCGACATATATATATATATATATATATATATATATATATGTCGTACCTAGTAGCCAGAACTCACTTCTCAGCCTACTATTCAAGGCCCGATTTGCCTAATAAGCCAAGTTTTCCTGAATTAATATATTTACTATAATTTTTTTCTTATGAAATGATAAAGCAACCCTTTTCTCTATGTATGAGGTCAATTTTTTGTTTATTGGAGTTAAAATTAACGTAGATATATGACCGAACCTAACCAACCCTACCTAACCTAACCTAACCTATATTTATAGGTAAGGTTAGGTTAGGTAGCCAAAAAAAGCTAGGTTAGGTTAGGTTAGGTAGGTTAGGTAGACGAAAAAACATTAATTCATGAAAACTTGGCTTATTAGGCAAATCGGGCCTTGAATTGTAGGCTGAGAAGTGCGTTCTGGCTATTAGGTACGACATATATATATATATATATATATATAGATATATATATATATGTCGTACCTAGTAGCCAGAACGCACTTCTCAGCCTACTATACAACGCCCGATTTGCCTAATAAGCCAAGTTTTCCTGAATTAATATATTTTCTCTAATTTTTTTCTTATGAAATGATAAAGCTACCCATTTCATTATGTATGAGGTCAATTTTTTTTTATTGGAGTTAAAATTAACGTAGATATATGACCGAACCTAACCAACCCTACCTAACCTAACCTATCTCTATAGGTTAGGTTGGGTTATGTAGCCGAAAAAGTTAGGTTAGGTTAGGTTAGGTTAGGTAAGTTAGGTAGTCGAAAAACAATTAATTCATGAAAACTTGGCTTATTAGGCAAATCGGGCCTTGCATAGTAGGCTGAGATGTGCGTTCTGGCTACTAGGTACGACATATATATATATATATATATATATATATATATATATATATATATATATATATATATATATATATATATATATATATATATATATGTCGTACCTAATAGCCAGAATGCACTTCTCAGCCTAATATGCAAGGCCCAATTTGCCTAATAAGCCAAGTTTTCATGAATTAATGTTTTCTCGACGACCTAACCTACCTAACCTAACCTAACCTACCTTTTTCGGTTACCTAACCCAACCTAACCTATAAAGATAGGTTAGGTTAGGTTAGGTAGGGTTGGTTAGGTTCGGTCATATATCTACGTTAATTTTAACTACAATAAAACAAAATTGACCTCATACATAATGAAATGGGTAGCTTTATCATTTCATAAGAAAAAAAATTGAGAAAATATATTAATTCAGGAAAACTTGGCTTATTAGGCAAATCGGGCCTTGCAAAGTAGGCTGAGAAGTGCGTTCTGGCTACTAGGTACGACATATATATATATATATATATATATATATATATATATATATATATATATATATATATATATATATATATATGTCTTACCTAGTAGCCAGAACGCACTTCTCTGCCTACTATGCAAGGCCCGAATTGCCTAATAAGCCAAGTTTTCATGAATTAATTATTTTTCGACTACCTAACCTACCTAACCTAACCTAACCTAACTTTTTCGGCTACCTAACCTAACCTAACCTATAAAGATAGGTTAGGTTAGGTTAGGTAGGGTTGGTTAGGTTCGGTCATATATCTACGTTAATTTTAACTCCAATAAAAAAAAATTGACCTCATACATAATGAAATGGGTAGCTTTATCATTTCCTAAGAAAAAAATATGATAAAATATATTAATTTAGGAAAACTTGGCTTATTAGGCAAATCGGGCCCTGCATAGTAGGCTGAGAAGTGCGTTCTGGCTACTAGGTACGACATATATATATATATATATATATATATATATATATATATATATATATATATATATATATATATATATATATATATATATATATATATATATATATATATATATATATATTAGTATATTTTGGTAGCAGTCTTTCCTGTAGACATATATTATTAAATATGACCGAAAAAGTAAGATTAATAATTCTAACACGAATTTTCTCAATCTTTCGTACATTACGCTTCACTGTTGGAGGTAAATCAAAAATCACTTCTCCAAAATTCATTTTTATTTCTTAGTCTGACGCGACACGGGCGCGTTTCGTAAAACTTATTACATTTTCAAAGACTTCACAAATACACAACTGATTAGAACTAGCGTTTCCCTGATTTTATATCTACATTTGAGTGAGGTGGGAAGGGTGATGTGGCATTACATTTGAGTGAGGTGGGAAGGGTGATGTGGCATTAACACAAGACAGAACACTAGAGGATATTAATAGGGTATTAAAAGTATCAACACAAGACAGAACACGAAACAATGGGTATTGAATAGAAGTGTTTGTAGAAAGCCTATTGGTCCATATTTCTTGATGCTTCTATATTGGAGCGGAGTCTTGAGGTGGGTAGAATATAGTTGTGCAATAATTGGCTGTTGATTGCTGGTGTTGACTTCTTGATGTGCAGTGCCTCGCAAACGTCAAGCCGCCTGCTATCGCTGTATCTATCGATGATTTCTGTGTTGTTTACTAGGATTTCTCTGGCGATGGTTTGGTTATGGGAAGAGATTATATGTTCCTTAATGGAGCCCTGTTGTTTATGCATCGTTAAACGCCTAGAAAGAGATGTTGTTGTCTTGCCTATATACTGGGTTTTTTGGAGCTTACAGTCCCCAAGTGGGCATTTGAAGGCATAGACGACGTTAGTCTCTTTTAAAGCGTTCTGTTTTGTGTCTGGAGAGTTTCTCATGAGTAGGCTGGCCGTTTTCCTGGTTTTATAGTAAATCGTCAGTTGTATCCTCTGATTTTTGTCTGTAGGGATAACGTTTCTATTAACAATATCTTTCAGGACCCTTTCCTCTGTTTTATGAGCTGTGGAAAAGAAGTTCCTGTAAAATAGTCTAATAGGGGGTATAGGTGTTGTGTTAGTTGTCTCTTCGGAGGTTGCATGGCTTTTCACTTTCCTTCTTATGATGTCTTCGATGAAACCATTGGAGAAGCCGTTATTGACTAGGACCTGCCTTACCCTACAGAGTTCTTCGTCGACTTGCTGACGATTGTCTATAAAACTGACGATTTACTATAAAACCAGGAAAACGGCCAGCCTACTCATGAGAAACTCTCCAGACACAAAACAGAACGCTTTAAAAGAGACTAACGTCGTCTATGCCTTCAAATGCCCACTTGGGGACTGTAAGCTCCAAAAAACCCAGTATATAGGCAAGACAACAACATCTCTTTCTAGGCGTTTAACGATGCATAAACAACAGGGCTCCATTAAGGAACATATAATCTCTTCCCATAACCAAACCATCGCCAGAGAAATCCTAGTAAACAACACAGAAATCATCGATAGATACAGCGATAGCAGGCGGCTTGACGTTTGCGAGGCACTGCACATCAAGAAGTCAACACCAGCAATCAACAGCCAATTATTGCACAACTATATTCTACCCACCTCAAGACTCCGCTCCAATATAGAAGCATCAAGAAATATGGACCAATAGGCTTTCTACAAACACTTCTATTCAATACCCATTGTTTCGTGTTCTGTCTTGTGTTGATACTTTTAATACCCTATTAATATCCTCTAGTGTTCTGTCTTGTGTTAATGCCACATCACCCTTCCCACCTCACTCAAATGTAATGCCACATCACCCTTCCCACCTCACTCAAATGTAGATATAAAATCAGGGAAACGCTAGTTCTAATCAGTTGTGTATTTGTGAAGTCTTTGAAAATGTAATAAGTTTTACGGAACGCGCCCGTGTCGCGTCAGACTAAGAAATAAAAATGAATTTTGGAGAAGTGATTTTTGATTTACCTCCAACAGTGAAGCGTAATGTACGAAAGATTGAGAAAATTCGTGTTAGAATTATTAATCTTACTTTTTCGGGCATATTTAATAATATATATATATATATATATATATATATATATATATATATATATATATATATATATATATATATATATATATATATATATATATATATATGTGTGTGTGTGTGTGTGTGTGTGGTACCTAGTTGCCAGAACGCAGTTCTTGGCCTACTATGCAAGGCCCGATTAGCCTAATAAGCCAAGTTTTCCAGAATTTCAATATTTTTCTCATTTTTTTCTCATGAAATGATAAACCTATTCATTTCATTATGTGTGAGATAATTTTTTTAAATTTGAGTTAAAACTAACGTAGATATATGACCAAACCTAATCAATCCTACCTAGCCTAACCGTACCTAGTAGCCAGAATGCACTTCTCGGCCTACTATGCAAGGCCCGATTTTCCTAATAGGCCGAGTGATTTCCTTATTTTCAATAAAATGTTTCCAGTTGGTTTATTTTAAATATTTTTATTATATTATATTAAGAACATAAATTATTGATTTTTTTATGTTAGTTTAGGTTAGGTTAAGATAGGTTAGGTTAGGTAGGTTGGGTTCGGTCATATATCTCCATTAGTTGTAACTCAAATTTAAAAAATTAAGTCATACATAATGAAATGGATAGCTTTATCATTTCATAAGAAATAAAATAGAAAAATATCGAAATTCAAATGGAGCAATGTAAGTAGAGAGTTTGAAAGAATAACTCAGGTACTGGTGAACAACAGATATAGCAACACAGAAATAAACACCGCTCTAAGAAGACACCTGGACCGATGGTATAAGCCTGAACCTAGTACAGAAACCACAACACCTCCAATAAAATTATATTACAAATCAACTATGCATAGTGAACAAAAAAATGAAGAAAGAATAATGAAGGAAATAATTCGTAAAGGTGTAAAAAGCACTATTCCTGACCAAAACATAGACCTGATCATATTCTATAAAACAAAGAAGACTACTAACCTCCTTATTAAAAACAGCCCGAAGCTGACGGAAAACCCTCTACAGCAGTCAAGTGTTGTATACATGTACACTTGCCCCCACGAAGGATGTAACCTTCAATGTAAGTACATAGGTATTGGGTCGACCAAGCTGACGAGGCATTTGACCCGTAATCTTCAATCTGGTGCCCCCAGGAATCACATGAGACAAACCCATGACATCACCCTAACAAGAGAAATGTTGAACAAAAATACCTGTATAATAGACAAAACCCAAGATGTAAGAAGATTACAAATACTTGAAGCATTTCACATAAGAATAGAACAACCTACCATGAACACCCAAATCACGGAACTATTTACTCTACCCACCATGAGAGTAAGGACAAGACCAGAATAAAACGATGCCAACACAAAAGACACTGCTCAACATAACAGGCCTATTACACCTGATTAATCTTTGTATGTGCTTCGTCCCCCCATTTATCCCCCATTTTTCTCCTATTTATCCCCTATGTATCCCCCTTGTCTTTTCCTTTATTGTACTTGTTTATCACCTGACCCCGTACTGGTATAAATAAAAAAATTCTGTAATTTCTTTTCACTTGAGAATGAACCATGGAGGTTCGAAAGGTTGTGCAAATTGTATAAATACGTGTAATACATTCTATAGTAATTCACTTTTTTCTTCACCTTGAAATAACGAAAATGAGTTTTGGAGAACTCCTCTTTCAGCTAAGCCCAGATGCTAGAAAATTAGTTAGAGGGATAGACGCCCTAAATCAGAAGGTAGTAAATACAGAATATGCGGTCATATTCAATGAGACATGTTTAAAAGAAAACCTCCTGCTAGTATTCACCAGTATATATATATATTGTGACGATAATCTCTTTCAAGAGAGATTGAGCCTGCTCTTCCCTACATAATTACGTCAGAATACAAGATACTATATAGAAGATACGTTCACCAAGTATCGCCAAACGTTTTGCCCAGAGAGCAAATCGTACCCTGCACACACCTGGCCACCGCCGTAACCAGCAAACTACTTATCCTCTGCCTGCCTGTTGCTGATTGGCTGGTGTCTCGTCGCACCTGCCCTCCGCCACCACCACAAGTCGATGTCTGGGCTGCAGTGCGCCAGTCTCGTCAGAATATCTTTGTGCTCCATGAAGTTGACATCTCTCGCTGGTAGACTAAGCCTTGGCTTTCATGTACTAAGGGAGGTGGCAGCTTGAAGCCAGTATTCCAGCACCCATTACATAATTTATTTTGCTATCACTGTAACTTACTTGTCTTAGCGTAACTTTTCATTTGCCAGTGATTATTCATGTTATTTTGTTTGTTGACTTGTCCTGCATATTTTATGAGATTGCCTTTATTCATGTCTTGTTTTCTAGAGTAATTAAAATTTCATTGTTTATATACTTGTGTTTTGTGTGTCTTCCCATTACCTTACCACAGACGAAAGGACAAACTTTTCTCTTTTTTTTTTTTGTGATGTGACGAGGCCCTGCCCCCAGCTTTTGAAACAGCCGAACACCAACCCATAACCAATGTGGGGACCCATAGCCTCGGAGAAGAAAAGAAAAAGTATTCAGAGGAGACCTTGTGGTTTCTCACTGAACACTAATATTATCTTCTCCTACCACCCCCATTCTTTTGTATGTACACATATATATTTACTTTATTTGAACTTTGTTACAAAAAAGGAGTTACATATGGGTTACAAAGATGGTTATCATAGGTTGTCGAGTTCCTCCAGCTCCTCAGATGGCGGGCAGGAACCCTTGATGCAGTGCGCATTTCCCCTCTGTATCGCCACACTGAGGCGCTGGAAAAGAAAGCTTGCAGCTCTCGGGTCCCTTGTTGTTTCAATGAGCCTAGAACCCAGTTCCTTCAAAAAACTGGTAGCACTTTTACCCGAGGCGCCGAGTGTCTCAGAAGCAATGGGGACAAAATTGTAGTGGTGATCCAGTTCTCTATACTTACGGGATTTGGCTGCTTCCCTGTGGGTGGCAGCGCCACCTGGTTGTGCAACACTGAGGTTAATGTAGGTGTTAGCCAGGGTTGATACGCACGTGTAGTCCCATACCAACTGCTTGCCATTCTTCCAGGGGTTCACTGTGATACCATCCGGGCGACCAATAAGAGCATCAGAGTTACGGGGCGTTAGGTAACGGGGCTCTCTTTCAGCTGGGCATCCAGCTGTGGTGAGGCTCCTCTTGATGATGTCGTTAACTTCACTGTGCCTCGAGTGCCATCCCCCTGTGCTTTGGCAGAGTAGGCCATGGTGGCCGTACCTGTCAGCCACCACCTCGCCGCAAATACACCTATATCTGGTGTGGATTGGGGCAGCAAGGCGGAGGGCCATAGCAATTCGGAGGGCGTGTGGTGTGAGACGTGTGCCAGTTGCCGACATTGGGGTTGCTAACAGGAAATTCCCTGCATGTGGTGCTGCTACTGCTGTGAGGCGAGCAATGTCGTGTTGTGTTGTTGCAGCACCCAGGCACTCTGCAGCAACTTGGTCTACAATGGGGCCATCCCAGCTGGATTGCTTGTGGGCTTTTGGGGATGGTGGTTGAGGTGATTGGCCTGCACGAGAGGCCCACTCTGTGGCACAGCGTGTAAAATTGGGATCATGTACACCTGCCAGCTGATGTAAGTGGGCAGGTAGAATTTCCTTCACAAGGTCGTCGGATGCTGATAAGGACAGGAAGGCTGGAACAGCGATTTGCGTTGCTGTTCGAACTCCGAGGCCCCCAAGTCTTACGGGAAGAGAGGCTTGTTTCCACTGTAGGTCATCGAGAGAGAGGTTAAGGGCTTTTTCTAGCATTGATTTCAGTAACCGGTCATACTCACTTAGTTTTTGGCTGCTGTAAGATGGTGAACACCTCAGAAAGTAGGTTAACCTGGGGAGGGAGAGACATCTGGTGATGAGGTAGAGTGCATCATGAACATCAATATCCTCAATCCTCCCATCCATCCTCTTAAGGTCGGCGATTTTCTTATCAAGGACCTCATCGATAGCTTTCAACCCCAGGGGAGCTCCTAGGAGTGTGCTGTCTTCAGGTTTAGTTTTATGGATATTTGGCAGAAGACCCTCTATTCTCTCTACGATGCCCTGGTTGGAACATATTATTTCACATTTAGAAGGGTTCAGGGTGAGGCCTAAAACTGCACCTTGCTCCTGGATTTTTCTGATGTCCTTCAGGATTGAGTCTTGGGAACCAGCTAGGGTACCATCATCCAAGAACCAGATGTTAAGCTCGCTGGACAGGACCTCTGTGACTTGTTTGATGACTAAGCAGAAAAGGAGAGGAGCAAGGGGGTCACCCTGTTGGACGCCTTCTCGCGAGTCAATTTCATTTTCGCCAAAAAGTAGCTTAAGATCCATACTGTAGCATGAATGTACAAAAGGGTAGAGGGAAGGGAAATGACTATGAACCGCACGAAGTACAGCATCCCTCCGCACCAAATTGAAGGCATTTTTGAAATCTAGCTTGATAAGAGCCTTTTCGTCTGTGATGTTGGCGATGAAGGCTCGAGCTGCATGGGCTGCCGCCTCACACCCTTGTGGAATGCCAAACCCGAGCTGTTTTGGCTTCAGCATGTTGGCCGCTGCATCACTAACTGTTCTTGCAGCTGCCTCTGCGACGAGACGCCGGAGAGAATTGCCCACAGCTATTGGCCTGATCCCTCCATCCTTTTTCTTTAGAGCACAGAGAGATGCTCCAAAAAAGATAGGTCTTATGGACGCTGGTATGTTGCCAGCTAGACATGCGTTGGTGAATCTGGTTAGTTCCACCAAGAGGTTCTTTGCAATGTCACCCAGTGCAGGGTTGAGCATTTGGAGGTGGTTGGGTTTTAGTCCTATGAACCCACCTGCTGATCCTGCAGGGAAGGACATGGCTGCTTTATGGACCACAGATTCAGCCACCCAGGGAGGTTCTGCTCCGGTAGCCACCACTTGTACAATGTCGTCCTCACGCGGAGCCCTGGGTGGGTGTTTCTCCCTTAGGGCTTGAGCCGTTGCGGCATCTCTGTCGGCAATTGAGTCCTCACTGGTGATGACTCGTATTGCGCCAATAGTGTTTCCTTCTTCTATTTTCTTGGTGACTGATGTTCTGATTTTTTTATGTCTCGGATATGCCACTGTTGCTCTTCCTGCCGTGGGTGCTTCTCGCGCGAGTGGGAAGGCGCACCTGGTTGTCCTCCCTGGGAAAATCATTTATAGCTTTGATGACTGAGGCAGCTAAGGATTTGTCTCTCCTTGCAGGGGTGGCTAGACATATGTTGCCAAACATTATTAGGTTGTGCCATGCTTGGGTCGTTCCAGGAGAGTAGTTGACCTTTCTCAGGAGGGCAGATAATTTGGCTGCTGCATGGGGGCGGGCTGCTTTAGGGATGTGTTGCAAGGTTCTGGCCGATGTTGCTTTGATAGCTTCTAATAAATTTTCTGTGAGAATGAAGGTCTGGGAGGTGTTTTGCCTTACGGGCGGTGTGGGCTGTTGATTGGTGTTCTCCCTGGGAGGGCGCCCAGAACCCAAACACCTGGCTCTGTTGTGGTAATGAAGGCGCACATTATCGTCACTCAACCGGATATAGCATACCCGGTCACACGTCTGACATCTACCTTGTCTACCCCTGCTTGATGGCTCATCTTGGGGGGATGATCAGCTGGCCGTGGCACTTACTACTCAGATGAGTGGTAATACATATACCACCTCAATACAAAGTGTGGGTATACACCCACTACACAATATGTGGGTATACATTTTGTACACACACATGGGAGCCTCCTGGCTTCTATGGGCGGGTGGCAAGGTGGCCTCGTGGGTGGGGAGGCGACGTGGTAGGGTGGGGAAGGAGGGGGAGAGCAGGTACTTCCCGGCCTGGGCGCTGGTTGGGGGCGGGGGTCAGGGCGACACTAACACTGGTATAATTCCCCCGTATATCACTGCACAATAATGAATGAATCACACACTTGTAATCTGACTCACTGCACGTGTGATGTGCTCACAATATGATAGATATGTTGCGCCAATTATCGCTGACAACGTAACTTGTTCAACAAAACTTTCAAAAAAGAAAAACACAAAACACTATTTGGCACACGCGTAACCCCCACCTCTCTCTCCTGACCACACAACACCCCTCACTCACCCCCCACCTCCCCTCACTATGGGAGGCCTGCAGGGTCCATCCTGGCCCCTCACTCCAGCCTCCATGACTCCACACTGCCAACCCACCTGTTTTGATAAGTTTTCACATAGATGGTACACCGTAGGCACTTCCGGCCACTCCCACGTCTGCTTGGTGTATTCACGGTGAATATGGTTGAGTCTTGGTACGGTGAGGCCAAGATGTCTCAGGGTAATGGCTGAGAAGGCAGCAGCTCCTCCGCCACACGTCCGTCCCCTAGGCCTCTCCCTCTCCCTATTCACCAGCCATCATGGTAAAATATATATATATATATATATATATATATATATATATATATATATATATATATATATATATATATAGAAGGGAGTACCACCTCTAGCTGGAAGAAGGGGGACCCATAGCCTCGGAGGAAACCACGCATAACGCATTAGAGGGAATGTTTAGATCCCCTCCAATAATATATATATATATATATATATATATATATATATATATATATATATATATATATATATATATATATATATATATATATATATATATATATATTTCATTGAATATGACCGCATATTCTGTATTTATTATTTTCTGGTTTAGGGCTTCTATCCTTCTAACTATTTTCTTAGCATCAGGGCTTAGTTGAAATAGGAACTATACGCAGAAAATAATAAATACAGAATATGCGGTCATATTCAATGAAACATGTTTGAAAGAAAACCTGCTGCCAGTATACACCAATATATATATATATATAAATATATATATATATATATATATATATATATATATATATATATATATATATATATATATATATATATACATATATATATATATATATATATATATATATATATATATATATATATATATATATATATATATATATATATATATATATATGTCGTACCTAGTAGCCAGAATGCACTTCTCAGCCTACTATGCAAGGCCCGATTTGCCTAATAAGCCAACTTTTCATGAATTAATTGTTTTTCGACTACCTAACCTACCTAACCTAACTTTTTCTGCTACCTAACCTAACCTAACTTTTTCTGCTACCTAACCTAACCTAACCTACAAAGATAGGTTAGGTTAGGTTAGGTAGGGTTGGTTAGGTTCGGTCATATATCTACGTTAATTTTAACTCCAATAAAAAAAAATTGACCTCATAGTTAATGAAATGAGTAGCTCTATCATTTCATAAGAAAAAAATTAGAAAAAATATATTAATTAAGGAAAACTTGGCTTATTAGGTAAATCGGGCCTTGCATAGTAGGCTGAGAAGTGCGTTCTGGCTACTAGGTACGACATATATATATATATATATATAAATATGTATATATATATATATATATATATATATATATATATATATATATATATATATATATATATATATATATATATATATATATATACACACACAACTTAGACACCACCCTGCAGGTAGACTCGAGCCCAGAGAGCCCAGTTGTTTTCACACAACGGGCATAGCTAGTACGCGCTAACCGATTACACCAACTTAGGCCCTTCAAAAGGAACGGGAATTTCGGAGTGTTTCCCCAACATTTCCACTCCCCGAGGGCACCAGAAAGGTGTACGGGCAACTTACGTTTTTCATCAAGCCACTACTTTATGAGACAAATATCGTCTAAGCCTTCATATGCCCACGTAGAGATCGTCATTCCGAACGAACTCAAAATATAGGCAAGACATCAACATTCCTATCAAGGTGTCTAACAATGCACAAACGGCAAGACCCTATCAAGGAACAACTAGTCTGTACACTTAACCAGATTCATCACTAGAGATATCTTGACAAACAACACAAAAATAATCATCAAACACAGTAATAATAGAAGATTTGACATTGAAGAGGCATCATTATGCATCAAGCAAACCAAATCATCTATCAACAGCCAACTAACACGGAATTACTCTGAAATCATCAACAACACAACGAAACATATATTATACTGCACCAGCCATCATGGTAACATTATACTGCCCCAGCCATCATGGTAACATTATACTGCCCCAGCCATCATGGTAACATGCATTATACTGCACCAGCCATCATGGTAACACACATTATACTGCACCAGCCATCATGGTAACATACATTATACTGCACCATCCATCATGGTAACATACATTATACTGCACCATCCATCATGGTAACATTATACTGCCCCAGCCATCATGGTAACACACATTATACTGCCCCAGTCATCATGGTAACAGACATTATACTGCACCAGCCATCACGGTAACATTATACTGCCCCAGCCATCATAGTAACATTATACTGCCCCAGCCATCATGGTAACATACATTATACTGCCCCAGCCATCATAGTAACATACATTATACTGCCCCAGCCATCATGGTAACATACATTATACTGCCCCAGCCATCATAGTAACATACATTATACTGCCCCAGTCATCATGGTAACAGACATTATACTGCACCAGCCATCACGGTAACATTATACAACCCCAGCCATCATGGTAACATACATTATACTGCACCAGCCATCATGGTAACATACATTATACTGCACCAGCCATCATAGTAACACACATTATACTGCACCAACCATCATGGTAACACACATTATACTGCACCAGCCATCATGGTAACATTATACTGCCTCAACCATCATGGTAACATACATTATACTGCACCAGCCATCATGGTAACATTATACTGCACCAGCCATCATGGTAACATACATTATACTGCACCAGCCATCATGGTAACATACATTATACTGCACCAGCCATCATGGTAACATACATTATACTGCACCAGCCATCATGGTAACATACATTATACTGCACCAGCCATCATGGTAACATTATACTGCCTCAACCATCATGGTAACATACATTATACTGCAACAACCATCATGGCAACATACATTCATTCATTCATACATTCGAGGCCACCGTTGGAATTTGCGACCACTGTGCACAGTTTGAGAATCTGGTTGAAGATGGGTTAGTAAACTCGAGGAAAGGAGCTGAAATCAAAAGGCTGGCAATCCGAAAGTTAAACTGCGAGGAGATAAGGAAAATCCTAACATACATAACATCGAAAACAGAGCTCAGGGAAAAGACGGCCCAAGACATGCAACCCGTTCTCGCAAATTTAATAAGTCAATATTGACTTATTAGTTGCGTGCATAGGTGACATACTAAACATAATAGTTTCCCTTGAAAAGCTTCATAGAAAACACCGACCTTACCTAACCTACTTAGTATGTTAAAATAAGCATCTTATAGCTTCGTAATTACAATTGTTGCTTAACCTATTATAGGTATAGGTTAGGTAATAATTGTAATTACGAAGCAATAAGATGCTTATCTATTATAGGTATAGGTTAGGTAATAATTGTAATTACGAAGCAATAAGATGCTTATCTTAACATACTAAGTAGGTTAGGTAAGGTCGGTGTTTTCTATGAAGCTTTTCAAGGGAAACTATTATGTTAGGTATGTCACCTATGCACATATTTAATAAGTCAATATTGACTTATTAAATTTGCGAGAACGGGTTGAGACATGATGGACTACATCCCGCAGAAGTGTAAGGAGGCAGCAGACAAGTTTGCCCCGGTCTAAAAGGAAAACAATGAAATTGAAATTGAAATTGAAATAAGTTTATTGATGTAAAATACACACAAAGGGATGAGGTAGCTCAAGCTTTTCTCACCCCGTCCAGTACATCGTGTTAATACATACATATACACACATCACAAACAATAAACATATTACCAATGAAATGATGATGAGAAACCCATGGTTTAATCAGAGATGTTAAAGGCTAATCAGAGATGTTTCCTGCGTAGGCTAGCTAAGCAGAAAAGTAAAAGGGCAAGGAGAAAGTAAATAAATAACATGACACTTGTAAGCAGAGAAACATACCGGAGTACCAGGAATGAATATTTCAGGTAGACAAGAGAGGCAGAAGGGCAATACGAAAAATGACATCGCAAACAAGGCAAAGATTCAACCTAAATTGCTACACAGCCACATCAGGAGAAAAACCACAGTAAAGGAACAGGTAATGAAACTGAGGATAGGGCCAGACAGATTCTACAAACGACAAGGAAGTGTGCGAAGAAATGAATAAAAAAATCCAGGAGGTCTTCACATTAGAGCAAGGAGAAGTTCTGGAGATAGGAGAAGGAATAGTTAACCAGGAACCACTAGAGGAGTTTGAGAATACCATTGGGAAGTAAGGAAGCTTTTGCTAGAGTTGAATGTGACAACGACTATAGACCCAGATGGAATCTCCACTTGGATACTGAAGGAAGAAACGGAAGCACTGTGCCTGCCACTCTCCATGGTGTATAAAAAATCACTGGTAATAGGGGAAACTTGCCAAGAATTTTAAAGGCGACTAATGTAGTCCCGATATACAAGAAGGGGAATAGACAGGAGGCACTGAACTACAGGCCAGTGTCCCCTAACTTGCATACCGTGCAAGCTGATGGAGAAGATTGTGCGATAAAAGCTAGTGGAACATCTGGAGCGAAAGAACTTTGTAACAAAGCATCAATATGGGGTTTAGGGATGGCAAGTCCTGCCTCATATGGTTAATTGAATTCTACAACCAGGCAACAAAAATCAGGTAAGAAAGAGAGGGGTAGGCAGATTGCATATTTTTGGATTGCGAGAAAGCCTTTGACACAGTTCCAAACAAAAGATTTTCTTTAGATAGCATACACAGAACAAGTGCATGGACGGATAGTCTCGTCAAGATTCTAGAGAAAGTGAACTTGAAATTGACCATTAAAAACAAAGGAGAAGATAGACTATATCAACACTTTCGGCAACCTCCTCCATGGGAAAAATCGAGTCTAAAGATAATCATTGAAGGAAAACCAGTTAAAAAATCAGCAAGTGACTCGCAGAGGCTCAAAGCAGTCACAGAATAACAAATGGAAACCATCTCAAGACCTACAACGACTCACATCTTCACAGACGGATCAGTTGATCAAAAATGAGGTTCTGCTGGGGCAGCAGTTTACACTAACAACCATGAAGCTTACTGGAGCATGAATAGTGGGTGCTCAACATTGCAATCAGAATAATATGCCCCGAAGTAGGTCATAAACTGTACAATTGAGAATAATTTACATGATGTCATCATTCATACCGACTCTAAATCTTCGCTCCAGGCATTGTTATCCAGTCAGCACAAAGATAATATACAACTCCTCACAGAAATCCAACGTATAGGAAAAGAAGCCCATAATCTAGGGCTATCAATCACCCTAAACTGGATACCAAGTCACATTGGCATAGATGGTAATGAAAAGACAGACTCACTAGCAAAACTGCCACTGCTCTACCTGGTGTTCAATAAACCCTTGAACTATATGTTTAACACTTCTCTAACCCTGTCCCTGGAGGACAGAAGAAAATGTATATATGGTGGTTAGCATTGTAAATGTGTGGCCACGTCTGTGGTAGAAAATAATAATAATAATAATAAAAAACTGCTCTACCTGGTGTACAGGTTAAAATACGTCTACGTTTTCATAGATTAAGGAGCAATTCAAGAAGAAAATACTTCCAACTATCAAAAGTCGCCACAGAGTCAAAGAAGCGGAAGGAAGATCCACTGCGATACGGTACGAACAAGCCACTGGGATCTACTCTTTCAAGCCTGACAAAAAGATATCCAGAGACATTGCAGTAGCCATACACAGACTCAGACTTGGTTACAAGTGCTTCTGGGAGGTAATAAGCCCAATAGTTAAAGAGTGTCATATCTGTGGAACAGAAACAGAGGCGCCACAATTGTACTACTTACTGGAATGTGAAGCTACTGAAGCCCTGTGCATCAAACTCAGCATTAATTCAACGACACCACCTGCATTAGATGCACATTCCACAACGACTGCAATGATTAGAAAAACCTTTGAAGAATGGGACTCACTAGTGAACATTCTGTCCCTACATCCGCTACCAAGATAATGTTATTAAAACAAGACCAGTGCACTAAAACAGAAGCGAAAAAAGAAACAGAGGTAAGGAGGAAACCCCACCTCCATTTAAAACTTTAACCCAAATATCACAGTAACAAGGTTATCGCGAATAACTGAACTCAATTACGGGCTCACCATAGCCCGTGCTACATGGACATTTCGTTCTGAGTAGCTAAATCAAAAACAACAAGAAAGAACGTCAAGTGTTGTTTACGAGCTCACCATAGCCCGTGCTACTGGAACGTCTTATTCTGAGTACCTGAATCTAAAACAACATATAACGTCAAGTGTTGTTTAACAATATCGAGGACGAAAATCCAAGCCTGGGTGTGTTCAACCTAGAGTTCTGCAGCACCAACACATCATCAATGAAGATTACTTTCACCACCATAGCTGAAGCCACCCAAGCTGTCACACAAGGATTCTACTGCTTCGGCTTACAAATACAACCCCATCAAGCAAGAAAGGAACGATACCATGAGATCCAGCAGTGCTTCAAGTACTACGAGCTCTCCCACCCCACCAACAAGTGTCAGCACCCCGTCCAGAAGTGCAGCCTGTGCGCACTGAACAATCACTACTCCATATGTAAGGCAACAACCTATCACTGCTTGCTCTTCGATGGCAATCACCCCGCAATTTCCTATCGCTGCCCCCGCAGACAGGAAAGCATCAAGGCCCAGGTTGCAGCTAAGAGAAACAATCCTTCTACCTCCGCGACAAAATCCCCAGGCGTTCAATCCACCACCTCAGCTCTCACCAATCGACCAGAAGACTTTCCAGTCTTACAAAAACGTGGCTCCTCCCATCAGGTGACCCAGCCTTCACAATGGGGACCCAAGGCCCCGTGATGCAGGGGGGCTTCATAGCCCCCTGCATCATGTGCAGGCATTATCCCTGGTCTTATTAGACTAACGGAGAGGCTTGGCAGACCAAACAACTACCGTTTTGTCAGTGAACTGAACGCATTATACATAGCCTATGGCCTGGCCTCCATCATAGCCCCTGGCGCAAGTCTCACTGCCTCCACTACCACTCCGAAGACTACCACCACAACCACGTTGTCGATTTCATCACAGTCTGCAGAACCACTGATGACCCGGGCGGCACAAACAGAGGTAATTCCCTCTCCAGCTCCCAACACTCTTACCATCACCATCTCAGCAGCCGCGCTAGCAGACGTGTTGTCTACAAATGCTAACAGCAGCACCACTAACATTCCTGACATACCGTCTACCACCAATCCACGACACCTGAGCCTACTTCAGGCTGCAAAGGGAAAGACGAAAACCCCAACTATGGATGTTACGGACTCCTCAAACGAGCAAATCTTAGTAGGAGCTCCACCGCCGCACCGCAAATATGACACTTGCTCGGTACAAGACCTCCTCATGGAGGCCACCTCACCAAACTCCAACGCCAGCACGGCTCAGCCAAAGTCTCAGACAAAGAAAAAACGGAAGACCTAGAGGTCTACACTAACCCCACCAGCTCCATAACTAGTACAGCTAGCCCTTCAGAACTGAAGACTCACATCCATCCCCAGATCTCTAGTATCAGCCATTGATACAGATAATGGCTCCAAAGAGCCTCCACTTACGGGCTCACCATAGTCCATGCTACTTGGAATTTTATGTTCTGAGTAGATGAATCTAAAACAAAAACAACGTCAGGCAGGTATTAGTCTTTCGGGCTATTCATGCCCGTGCCACCTCTTGGGTAGCTTAATCTTTATCATTCATCAATCGTCAAGTGTGACCTTGAAGACACCGGGTGGTACCCGTACTGATTCATTGTCTTCAATCGCACACTTCTCCTGAAAAACAACAATGAACTCTCTGCACTAATAAAATTGTTCCTAATGTAAGTGTCAATGTAATTAATCCCTCGCTTGTATTTCGGCAGGCAAAATTTTTTATTGTATCTGTATTATTAAATAAAATCATGAATGATTCATATTCACAAATGGTTATACATTTTTATGTAATGTCATATTTCTGTATCACTTATTAACATATAAAAAATGGGAGGTAAGAGCGGCATATGTTGGCATCCTTGCGGTAAAGAAGTATCTTCATTAACTAAGATAAAGTTAGATCATCAATCAATGTTATTCAATCAGCGTGTAGGCTCCAACTACACACCTTCCAGCACTGAGAGTTATTCGTTTCTCCTTCAGCCAAAATACATTTTTAATTCCAAAGTAACAAATAGGCTGACCCACCCACCGCTCCCACACTTCCTACACATACTTAACCGGAACACATTTAAATAAGAAAGCTACAATTACATTTGGAAGATGGAATCAACGTTTTTTTACATGTGTTTAGTGAACATTTAGAAAGTTGTGGAAAACTGTGTTTAGTGAACATTTAGAAAGTTGAATCACCTGCATATATGAGTCTAATTAAATATACAGATTAGTTAAATTATTATACATGTTGCTAGTCATTACTGACATTATACAAAATAGTGTCAGTCCAAAAATAATGAATATATATATATCGAAAATTCAGACGTATATAAACATGCAATAAAACATTATTTCCAACAAAAAAGCGCAGTTGCATTGCATTTAATAAGCAAAACAAAAAGCGAAATTGAGGAAAACCAAAGAACGCAAACGGCCTCCGCAATATAATATTAACGACGATAATACGATAAGACGGCGAATGAAGAGAACAAGAATAACGGCAACTATCAGAAGAATAAGAGAGAAATTTGTATCTTGGAGTAGTAGCTAAAGGCAAAAGACTCAACATAACCCTAAACTGGATCCCATTCCATGTTGGAATCTGTGGGAACCGACCTGTGAGATTTATATTTATTTAATTTATATGAATTTATATTTACGTTAATTTATATACTTCGATAGCAATTTGTATAATGATAAGTGGACTGTATTTCTGCAATAATCTCTTAATCTCACAAATCGATCCTCTACACATTAGGGGGGGGGGTTATTAAATTAATATATATGCAGCCAATCAAACTACAGAATTAATTACATACATTGAAAAGGTTCCTTATCTTATAGTACAGCAGGTTAGTCCACCAGGTATAACTAGGGTGTAGACACCAAATTATCCTCTTTGAGGTAGCTTCCATATCACCCAGTAACTGGTGCACAAATCTTGCTTCCTCGTCTTGACCTGTCAAAAGTGCGCTAGCTGAAGCCAGAAACCTAGTATATGACAAGTATTTCAGAAAAAACTGTACATGGAACATGAAGACCTGGCTTAATTACCTTTAGTTTGAGGCTTCCACGTGATCTAACCGGGTCACCCTATATCCTGACATTAATGGCCATAAATGAATGATAAACGGGTTTCGGATAGACACTTAACTTGAATTTGTAGACAGCGTGTTGACAATGGTACACCTTTGGTTTCCATAACACTACGTCCAAGTAAATTTAACAGGAGCCGAATTTGCTCCCGTGTGAGCCTCTGGTCTCGTATAAACAATGGCTGCCCTCCTTCCTCATTCTGACGCCTGGTTTACATTGTCCACATTTCAGAAAGTGATAGAAGGGTCACATTTACTCTACTTTAATATTGATAATTAAGTTAATTTATATAAGATGTTTTTATGATGGTAAAGTCCAAAGACTTATGTATTTAAGAATAATTCCCAGCAGAATAGCTGGTGAATTATAATAGTATGTGGTGATGATATCCCGTTTTCTTAGACGGTAATTCCACTACAAGTTACGTTTTCTATGGGTAACTTGTTTATACAATACAGCTATTATCTGTATGATTATTAAATGGTGTCGGATTTTCCGACATAATTCCCCAGGGGCTGCTCACGGGTCGAAGTCCTAATTAGAACAGACGAACACCGATACTCCTCCTTCGAATTATTAGATTAATTTGATGTTAGTAGTTAGTAATCACACATTTGTGCGTCTGTTCGTACAGGACGGATGTCCCGTACTAGAGTTGTAGGGGTTAGAAGTCTAATGCGATTTCATTTCCCTTTCAACTCTTGAAAGGCTAATATTCAAGCCTAATTACATATTATTTAACCCAGAAGACTGGATGTGATCAAGTACTACAGTCAAGTATGATTCAGGGACTGCAGTGAGATCAGTGACATTAGATATAACTTGAAGTTTCTTCAGGTAACTGGTCACTGATATATAAACACTGAGGCCCATGGAATACATCTTGATTAAATAATAAATGTATCAAATCAGTCATCAGATTTATTAGGGTTTAATTTAGTTAATTGATTCAGAAGACTGAATAGCTCATCATTAAAGTAAAGTATGGTTCTGAGACTGCAGTGGGTTCAGTGACATTGGTCGCAGTGACTTGTAGCTGTTTTAGGCTACTGTTCACTGATTTGCCACTGAGGCCTCATGAACTCATCTCCAGCTTTAAATGATGATACTAACATCAACCTCTGTTGGTATAGTCAGCTGTAATCTCCTTAGTATAATGCTACTGGAGAAATATAATCAGCTGACAAATTTAGATTTCTACTGGTATTGTTTATCTGCAGGCATAGGTCTCCTCAGGCTTGATACTGGGCCTGAGAGTAATTTACCTCCTGCAGAGTTTAACATGGTTATACCCTGATATTTAGTAGGGCTACCGATGAATCGATGGCAATAGTCTGTCCCTACAAGGAGACCGAAGTCGGTGAGGTGATCAGACTTAATATTATCTGCCAATTTTATTCCTCTATTTCTCAGGAATTTGGCTGTTGCTCTCAGACCTTGAACTTGTAGGTCTACTGGTATTTTGTCCACCACAATGGCTTGTACTCGACAGACGTACCTGCCTAAACGTACTGATGGTTGTACCACCTGGTAGACTTGAGGTCCTGCATCTGCTACAAACCCTGAGATGTTGAATGACGTCTGGGCTACAGGCCTTAATTGTAGTTCATCTGCCAGCTTTTTAGTGATATATGTTCTCTGGGATCCTTGGTCAAACAACCCACGGGCATGGACCTTGGCCCTCTTATTCAGGATGGTAATTTGGGCAGTAGGCAAAGTCGTATTACCTTTAGACTTTGCCGATTGGACACTCTTTGTTGGTTGCACCTTGCAGTACTGTACTGTGGTGGGAATGCTATCTTCCACCTTGGGGTTTGGAGACGTTGTTTTGGTGTCTCTGCACAATGCTGCATGGTGCTGACCTTTGTTACACCTATTACAGGTGTGTAATTGGGTATCACAGTCGTTGATGTTATGTTTCCTGAGGCACCTCGTGCAATGTTGCAAATCTTTGAGTCGCTCAACACGGGCGTCACTATCAGGAAAATTAGGGCAGTGGTACATTGAATGTTTCTCATTGCAGAACAAACATGTTCCATAGCTTCCAGTACCCTTTGGTGTCACGTTCTTGGATGACACAGTAACTATAGGCTTGGAGGGTCCCACTGCATATACGCCCACACTGTTACTGTTCCACTTTGGTGTTGAATTATATTGTCTAGATTGATTTGGAGTACCTTTGGTACTCTGTGGTTTACTATTATTGGTTTCTGAGGGTTTACTTGGTGGTTTTAATTTGTCATGTGTTCGTAAGTAATTGATGAACTACTGACTTTAAACCTTCAGATATTTCATTCATGGATAAGATGCTTTTATTGTAATGAGCACTCATTTGTCTCAATATGTCCCTAGGTATTTTCTCCTGGACAATTATTTTCAAGACCCACTCAGCCCCGTTTGTATCTGCTGTCAGGCTGAGGGCATTGATCAATGATTCTACCTCCAGCTTGAAGACTTGGAGTGAATCAGCTGAAGCCTCCGGTGGGGGTAAATGCAACAGCTCATGAACTAAATGTGATGTTCTTACTTCTGGATCAGCATAATTATCCTTGAGGAGTTTTACTGCCAGATCATAGCCGTCATTAGTTAATCTCAGATGGGATACTACTGTTTTAGCCTCACCTGATAATTGGCCTTGCAAATAAGAGAATTTACTACTCTTTGGTAAAGATTGTTTTGAGTCTACAAGGTCAACGAATTTGTTCCAAAATTCATCATAATCTTCCTCATCTTTTCCTGAGAAAGTGGGTAAATTAATTGGAGGGAGTCGAGCTTCTGCTTGACTCGTATTAGATGCAACTGTTGCTGTTGTTGCTGTTGTCTTGTTCTGGGCAATTAATTTGACATAAGGCTGTAACGTGGCCTGAGTGTGATCTTCATAATTCGCAAGATCAACCATAATGTCGTCTATTTCTGTTTCTGATAAATTGGTGTTGGCAAGTTCAGCCACATATGTTGCTATTTGACATTTGATTTGCTCAAATTTACCTGCAGCTGCTTGATAATAGCTTTCCAGGTCAGCATAATCAACTGTTGATTGTTGTGACAGATCTTCACATTTCTTGATCTGTCTTGTTAAGTGGCCTTTAAGACCTGCAAGGGTTCTTTTCATTCTCCCTGCATTATCCATACTGGCTCGTTGGTGAAGCCTTGTGGGACTTGTACTTGGGCTGCTCATAATACTGAACAAGCTCTAATGGTAGCCTAAGGTAAATTCTGAACTCACTAGGCAATAATCCTACCTCTACTAGAGGTTAGCACTTAAAATTAATACAAATTATATATATACAATCATACACACTAATGATTTGAGTGATAAACCAGTGTCACTGGAAGTACCTTTAGGTTAGCTCTTCTATATCACCCTAGGATGGTAGAGACACTAATTAATCACTCAAAGGTGTAATGATCATAAGTAAATTATTATATATACACAACTCAACTCGAGTTGATAAAATTTACACCCAAAATAGGGTCTGCACCATTCATTAATGGTGTTAGGTTGATCAATATAGTACAACTGACTATGGTAATAATGGGACTAGGATGAACGATAATAGTTCAACTAGTCAATGGTAATATCCTACCCTGTTGTGGGTTGGCAATTAGTAAATATTATACTGTGATCACTAGTGCAATATATATTAAATAATTCTCTATTTTGGAGAAATAATATACACAATTATTGATAATAGCCTCTTAATTAGCCTCTATGAAACTTCTAATATTATCAAGAAATATTAAATATTATTAGTGACCTCGCGAAATAAACTCCACAAAATTCGTAGATAATCTCTCGCGAAATGTAACACCACGAAATCCGTGAACAATCTCGCGACACAGTCACTAATTTGGCTGGCTTCTATATTAGCGCTGTCATTTCACAGAATAACACGCCACCAAATCTGTGGGTGTGCATGAAACCGCTGACTAAGGCTTAACTCAGTTGAGGGGGGGCTCCTGAGCTCCCACGAGGCTTCGCCGCTGTCTTTGACTGGCTGGCCTTGTTTAAATAACACTGCACTAGTATATTTAATGAATCCACTGGTTAACTGGTTCATCCGGTACTAAGATGACCAAATGTGGGTTCAAAGGATCAAATAATCCGTCATCCGGTTCGAAGATGACCAAATAATGTGGGAACCGACCTGTGAGATTTATATTTATTTAATTTATATGAATTTATATTTACGTTAATTTATATACTTCGATAGCAATTTGTATAATGATAAGTGGACTGTATTTCTGCAATAATCTCTTAATCTCACAAATCGATCCTCTACACATTAGGGGGGGGTTATTAAATTAATATATATGCAGCCAATCAAACTACAGAATTAACTACATACATTGAAAAGGTTCCTTATCTTATAGTACAGCAGGTTAGTCCACCAGGTATAACTAGGGTGTAGACACCAAATTATCCTCTTTGAGGTAGCTTCCATATCACCCAGTAACTGGTGCACAAATCTTGCTTCCTCGTCTTGACCTGTCAAAAGTGCGCTAGCTGAAGCCAGAAACCTAGTATATGACAAGTATTTCAGAAAAAACTGTACATGGAACATGAAGACCTGGCTTAATTACCTTTAGTTTGAGGCTTCCACGTGATCTAACCGGGTCACCCTATATCCTGACATTAATGGCCATAAATGAATGATAAACGGGTTTCGGATAGACACTTAACTTGAATTTGTAGACAGCGTGTTGACAATGGTACACCTTTGGTTTCCATAACACTACGTCCAAGTAAATTTAACAGGAGCCGAATTTGCTCCCGTGTGAGCCTCTGGTCTCGTATAAACAATGGCTGCCCTCCTTCCTCACTCTGACGCCTGGTTTACATTGTCCACATTTCAGAAAGTGATAGAAGGGTCACATTTACTCTACTTTAATATTGATAATTAAGTTAATTTATATAAGATGTTTTTATGATGGTAAAGTCCAAAGACTTATGTATTTAAGAATAATTCCCAGCAGAATAGCTGGTGAATTATAATAGTATGTGGTGATGATATCCCGTTTTCTTAGACGGTAATTCCACTACAAGTTACGTTTTCTATGGGTAACTTGTTTATACAATACAGCTATTATCTGTATGATTATTAAATGGTGTCGGATTTTCCGACAGAATCCCATTAAATAAGAAAGCCGATGAAATTTGCAAATCGTCATCCAGTCATACATAAAACAGCCCAGCCTAGAGTACATAAAAAACACCATCACCAAAAACTCACATATTGCAGAATAAACTTAATTAAAAAACTCGATTATTAATTAATATTCCACTATAATAATCAGTGGATTATTAAAGCAATAATCCGTTGTGAGGAAGACGCCGAATATTGCTCACGGTTCTGTGTATTGTGTATGATACCGGGGTACACTCTGGGTGTGTACGTGGAGAGTGTATGCATGAGGAGAGTTATACATGAGTATATGTGTATGTGGAAAGTGTATACATGAGTATGTATGTATGTGGAGAGTTATAGAAACGTTTGCCATCGGGTCTATCTCGTCACATCAACCTCCCATCCTCTTGCGTCGTCGACAACAACTAACAATAACTGGGTCACTAAAGTTCACCTTCACAGTAATCATCATGTGAATAGAGACTCTGGCCTTCGGCGCTCTTAGCCTAGCCACCAAAACACAATGGAGAGGCTAGACACCCTCAACATTCTTATGGATTTAATGTGACACTCTGTGTTGGCAGTACTTAGGCAGTGGCACTGTGGGCCACAGATAACATTGTGGAACCAGGGCTATTCGGCCGGTATCGATACTGGCTCTAGAGAATCTCACTACCTCAGACGTAACCTGGAAATTATATACAGCCTCGTCTCACTTCCCCCTACATTCTCCACCGCGTGTTGGTTATGTGAATATTTAGGTTTAGCTCGAATACTGGGCTAGCGTCAATGAAGAGCAGAGAGAGAAAAGTTACGGAAAAAATGCTTCATAAAAATCACATCTAATAAAAAATCAACCGGCGTAGGATATAGAGCTTATCTCAACTGAAATAATTAAATGCCCGATAGCCTACTGACCCGCTAGGCTTCTGCGATCGGCATGGCATCAGACATTACTGTACTTATTACTCTGGCTTGAGCGTCACAAAAATACTTGATTAAATCGATCATGAACTATAATGTTGCCAACTTTCCTCAAATTAACAAGTTTAATAACTTAATCTTTTCAATTACTCAAATAATTGTGTCCAAGCTAGTCACTGAAATCACACAAGCCTCACCCTCATCTAGATCACTAAGCTTCCCCACACACACCCTCATTTAGGTCACTAAGCTTCCACACACACACACATACACCCTCATCTAGATCACTAAGCTTCTGCACAGACACCCTCATCTAGATCACTAAGCTTCCACACACACACACACCCTCATCTAGATCACTAAGCTTCCACACGCACACATACCCTCATCTAGATCACTAAGCTTCCACACACACACACACACACACCCTCATCTAGCTCACTAAGCTTCTACACAGACACCGTCATCTAGATCACTAAGCCTCTACACACACACAGACACCCTCATCTAGATCACCAAGCTTCCACACTGTTATGATCCCAGGTAGCTGAAAAACGAGTCTCCTCTTTGAGAATTATTCTATCAGGCCTGACCTGACTAGGAGGTCAAAGAAATATAGACATGAAGATTCATATGTAAAATAATTGGTTGGATTTGATAGATAATTTAAGAATGTGGGCAGTGAATCAGAAAATAAGTAAATGACTTGATATAAGATAGTTGATTGTGTGCCCAGCGATCGTAACGAATGTTTATTGATACATTAGGCATATTTTATTAAATCAGAAGGCCTGAAATAAGAGAGTAAAGATGGAGGAACGTCCTGGAGGGTGGAGCGACATCCATCCACTCTAGCCACTGGAGGCAACTGAGGGGCCAATCACCAGAAGCCTCGAGGGCCGCCGGGCAGGGCGAAGGATGGACCAGCCCAAACGGGGAAGTCCACACTCACAGCATGTAGAGAACAGAGAGATGTTGGGTGTAAACATATTATGTGGTATATTTCGTTTATGTGTTTATAGGGAAACAATTTTATTGGCGTGTCAATGGGTTGCAGGTTTGTCTGGGGAAGGAGTTGCTGAGAACTTAGAAGTCAGCGAAGAGGGAGTAGTTGATGAGACTCCAAGGTTGTGGAAGGTACTGAGCTATGTGGGAGAGCAGCCATACAGTGAGGAAGAGAACCTCAAGCTGTGAGAAGAGGAGTAGTGGAATGAAGTTTCACATGCTTCTGTAATACTATTGGTGAAGCACCATTGTTGCTCAAGGCAGACTTCATGGTGTAGCAGCCTGGAAGAGCTTCAGAGGATCCTAGTAGATAAACCCAGAAAATCCTGATGATGTCAGGTTCTGACACACAATATGTTCACACCCAACATCTCTCTGCTCTCTACGTGCTGTGAGTGTGGACTCCCCCCGTTTGGGCTGGTCCATCCTCCGCCCGGCCTGGCGACCCTCGAGGCAGCTACTCCGCCAGGAGCTGGGCTCCCTCAGTCACCTGCCAATATTGTCTTATGAGACTTGACTTACTTGATGAGGTTGGTAGTATTAGGTGGTGAGTCAGGAGTTAGGATACCACTTGATAAGCAGATGATAGAGTCCTGATGGTATTGGAAAGCAAACTGACTACAATAGTATAGAGAGTTGGAGATATATTATTATACGTGTATATGTATTGTCCATGTGCCTTGTCCAGTAAATGTATTAAAATTTACTGGTGTTTTGCCCTTGTCATAGGGAGGCTTCCCAGAAAATAGGAGAGAGAGAAAGAAACAAGAACCATAGCTGTGGAAAGGGTAGTATGGAGTAATATCTGTGGGAACCGACCTGTGAGATTTATATTTATTTAATTTATATGAATTTATATTTACGTTAATTTATATACTTCGATAGCAATTTGTATAATGATAAGTGGACTGTATTTCTGCAATAATCTCATAATCTCACAAATCGATCCTCTACACATTCGGGGGGGTTATTATTAATTGAATATATATGCAGCCAATCAAACTACAGAATTAACTACATACATTGAAGAGGTTCCTTATCTTATAGTACAGCAGGTTAGTCCACCAGGTATAACTAGGGTGTAGACACCAAATTATCCTCTTTGAGGTAGCTTCCATCACCCAGTAACTGGTGCACAAAATCTTGCTTCCTCGTCTTGACCTGTCAAAAGGGCGCTAGCTGTGAAACCAGGTTCTATATATGACAAGCTATATCAGAGAAAACACTATACATGGAACAATAAAGACCTGGCTTAATTACCTTTAGTTTGAGGCGATTTCGTGATCTAACTGGATCACTCTATATCCTGACATTAATGGCCATAAATGAATGATAAACGGGTTTCGGATAGACACTTAACTTGAATTTGTAGACAGCGTGTTGATAATGGTACACTTTTAGTTTCCATAACACTACGTCCAAGTAAAATTAACAGGAGCCGCATTTGCTCCCGTGTGAGCCTCTGGTCTCAATATAAACAATGGCTGCCCCTTCTTCCCTCTGACGCCTGGCTTACATTGTCCAGATTTCAGAAAGTGATAGAAGGGTCACATTTACTCTACTTTAATATCGATAATTAAGTTAATTTATATAAGATGTTTTTATGATGGTAAAGTCCAAAGACTAATGTATTTAAGAATAATTCCCACCATAATAGGTGGTGAATTATAATAGTATGTGGTGATGATATCCCGTTTTCTTTAAACGGTAATTCCACTACAAGTTACGTTTTCTATGGGTAACTTGTTTATACAACACAGCTATTATCTGTCTGTATGATATATTAAATGGTGTCGGATTTTCCGACAATATCAAAGGAAAAGGGATTAATATCATACCACATAAAGAGAGAGTGGGGAGTCACGATGGCTCGAGTGGGTGTGTGTGCAAGTGACAACGAGGCTAGTGTTGGAGCCGCATCCCCTAAACGTGTGACGTTGAGCCCTCTCCAAGTGCCGGAAGCATTCAGGGTGATCTCCTGGTCAAAGTAAGCACTCTACGGAATTTTGGGTTGGTTGTCCGAAAGGAAGGACCACCGCCAACAATACAACAATCACCATAATAAAAAGTTAACAAGCAGACCAGCTAATTTTAAGCCCCAAGAAGGAAAATTGCTGAGTCCGCCTGATGGAAGAGTACGTGTAGTGCGTTTGGCCCAAGGAACTCCAATATGAGTGGGCAAAGTCAGAGCCACTCGGGGGTGTATAGGAGAGATTTCTCCTAAATGAGGTGCTACAAGTGCAACAGATCGGGTCACATGATGCGAGATTATCGGCAAGGCAAGAGAATCGTGACCCTGACCACGTGTGATCCCCGGAAGAAGTACGTTGATGTACAACAAGACAAACCACAGAAGGTTGATTTGATGAACAAGCGTTATAGGCCGTTCATTAGCAAAGGTTGGGTTGGTATAGAGGGTCGACCCGAGGTGGAGGTTAGTATCCTCAAGGATACTGGAGCCAATCAGAGTTTGATTCAGAGAGGCCTAATCGGAAATGATCGACTGTTAGCTGGCAGTAGGAGGATAAAGGTTAATGGGTTGTTGTCTAAGAGTGACATGCCCGTGTGTGCTGTCAAGTTGAAGTCAGATTATTTGTCGGCGGAGGTGATGTTGGGAGTGTGTGCCCCAACATACCTGTTCCAGGAGTCCAGGTGATCCTGGGGAATGACTTGTGTGGGTCCAAGGTGTTGCCAGAGCTGATAGTAAAAGCTGTGCCGGAGGAGTACCAGAAGGACCGCGGTACGAGTGGAACACCGGACAAGGTAGATCTAGCCAGCATCCTCGAAGATGAGGCAGAGGACAGTCAAGTCACTGTATACCCGGCCTGTGTAGTGACTAAGTCGGATGTAGCCACCAAGGATGACACTGAAAATGATGTAGCAGTGTTGACTCCACCAAGGGAGGAGGTCAACATGGATATGACTGGGTTGTTCGGTGAAGGTCCAGCTCAGAAGAATGAAGATTTGAGGAGACAGGAAGTGAAGATGACCCTTCCAGAACGGTTCAGCGTGAACCGAGCGGACCTGATTAGGGCGCAGAAAGAGGAGTTTGTAGATCTAATCAGAGAGGCGAAAGGGGGGAAACTCATGTCCGGAGTCCCCCGTACCGGTACGTCCCCCGTACGTCATTGCATTAGACAATGACGTACTAATGAGGAAGTGGCGACCGGACAAAGCCGGAGCAGATAAAGTATAGTTGGAGAAGCACCAAGTGTTAGTGCCGAAGGAGTTCAGGACGG
The DNA here is from genome assembly GCF_040958095.1 of Procambarus clarkii. NCBI lineage: Eukaryota > Metazoa > Arthropoda > Malacostraca > Decapoda > Cambaridae > Procambarus > Procambarus clarkii. The sequence goes on along the minus strand of NC_091205.1, from coordinate 191,939 downwards.
CAGTGCTAGAACTAGCCTAATCCGTAGATATGGCAAGGAACTTAGGGATGAAGAAGACCTTAAATAAGGTGCAGGAGCACTTTAATTGGCCAAACGTGTCGAAGGATGCAAAGAAGTATTGTAGGACATGTTTGGATTGCCAACGTGCAGGTAAGCCATCTCTGGCTATACAGAAGGCACCTTTAAAGCCCATACCGGCGTTTTGTGAGCCTTTTGAGAGGGTCTTGGTAGACTGTGTGGGTCCGTTGCCAAGGACCAGAAAAGACCACGAGTATTTACTGACCATAATGTGCACAGCCACCCGTTTCCCCGAAGCGATCCCCTTGAGAAGAGTGACGTCAAGAGCCGTTCTGGATAGACTACAGAACTATATTGCGTGGGTAGGCATGCCCAAGGTCATCCAGACATGCCCGTGTGTGGGGAGCGTCTTACAGTCGAATTTGTTTAGGGAAACTGTGAAAGGATGGAGGGTAGAGCGAGTGAGCTCTTCACCGTATCACCCTCAGCCACAGGGAGCGTTGGAGCGTTTTCGTGGAAGGCTAAAGAGCTTGTTGAGGTTATACTGCGCTGCGGAAGGGAGTAAGTGGGACGAGGCATTACCATCCGTGTTGTTCGCCATCAGGGATGCGGTAGTGGAATCACTTGGATTCACCCCATTTCAACTGGTGTTCGGACATTCAGTGAGAAGCCCAGTGGGTGCGCTGAAGGAGCAACTCACCGAGGATAGGCAGAAGGTGAATGTGGGACAATATGTAAAGACTTTTAGAGAGCGACTCTCTAGGGCCAAAGATTTGGCCAAGGAAAATCTGAGAACGTCCCAAGCGGAGATGGTCAGATATCACGACAGGAAGGCAAAGGACAGGAGATTTCAGGAAGGAGATCAGGTGTTAGTCCTCCTGCCGGCGAAAGGAAGTATATATGAGTCGAGATTTTGTGGATCATATACTATCCAAAAGGCGCTAGGGGATGTGAATTATGTAATATATATGCCAGATCGTACGAGAAAGTAACATGTTTGCCACGTAAACATGATAAAGAAGTACTATGACAGAGATAAGCCTCTAGGTGATGAATAACAGATGGAGACCCCGTCGCAGACGGCTGTGCTTTGTGTGGGAGACGGCAAAGGAATAGAGGAGAACTGTAAGTTAGAGAGGGCCGATGGCGCGAAGAAATCGAATACGGAAAGCCTGGCCAAGATAGGTGAGCGTCTGGGTCATTTGAAGGATGACCAACGCCAGGAACTAGTGGAGATCCTCCAGAGGAATAAGTCGTTATTCACAGACGTGCCCAGAAGACACCGTGGAATGGTGCACGAAGTAAATGTAGGGAGTGCTGACCCCATCAAGCAGCACCCTTACAAAGTTAACCCAGAGAAAGCAGCGATGATGAGAGCAGAAATAAAGTATCTGCTAGATAACGAATTGGCAGAGGTTAGCGACAGTGACTGGAGTTTGCCTTGCCTCCTCGTGAAGAAGAGTGATGGCACGAACCGGTTCTGCACCGATTACAGAAAAGTAAATGCGGTCACAGTCGCTGACTCGTTCCCGATACCACGCATAGATGATTGCATAGATCGGATTGGGAGTGTGAGGTATGTCTCGAAAATAGACCTTCTGAAGGGATACTACCAGATTCCCCTATCCGAGGAGGCTAAGAGAATCTCAGGGTTCGCGACACCCAATGGCTTGTACCAATATAAAGTGGTGCCTTTCAGAATGAAGAATAGTGGCAGTTGCTTCCAACGGGTAATGAATCCGGTATTGCAAGGCGCAACCGGATGTGCAGTGTACATCGATGATATCGTAGTGTTCGCTGATTCATTGAAGGATCATGTGGATCGACTTTTAGATATGTTCGATCGATTGGAGAAGGCCAACATGACGATCAACTTAGCAAAAAGTGAGTTCGGGAGAGCCCGCCTGGAGTACCTTGGATATATAGTAGGGCAAGGCGAGGTTGCTCTTGTAAGAACAAAGGTGGAGGCCATTGACAACTTCCCGGTGCCCAGGAGTAAGAAAGAGTTGTTGAGATACCTCGGTATGATTGGATATTACCGGAAGTTCTGCGAAAATTTCTCCATCGTAGCTGTTCCTATGACGTGTTTGCTATCAAAGAGCAAGAAGTGGGAGTGGAATGGAACAGCTCAAGAAGCATTTGAAAAGACTAAAAGACTGTTGACCGAGTGTCGCCAGATTTTGGAGTGCCATTTACGTTATTTGTAGATGCCAGTGATATAGAGGCTCGAGCTGTATTGACACAGCAGAGTGATGGAATTTATCGCCCCGTGTCCTTCTTCTCGAAGAAGTTCGTTAAGCACCAGAGGTCGTACAGTACGGTCGAGAAAGAGACTTTGGCCCTGATGATGGCATTGAAACATTTTGAAGTATATGTGAGTGGGGGAGGACACCCATTGACGGTGTATACAGACCCTAATCCACTAGTTTTCCTGAGAAAAATGAAGCATGCGAACCAGAGGTTAACCAGGTGGTTTTTATTGCTCCAAGAGTATGACCTAGTGATAAAGCACATAAGAGGACGAGACAATGTAGTGGCTGATGCGTTATCCCGAGCCTATAAGCCACTGGAATAATTCTCAAAAAACAAGGGGGAGGGAGTGTTATGATCCCAGGTAGATGAAAAACGAGTCTCCCCTTTGAGAATTATTCTAACAGGCCTGACCTGACTAGGAGGTCAAGGAAATATAGACATGAAGATTCATATGTAAAATAATTGGTTGGATTTGAGAGATAATTTAAGAATGTGGGCAGTGAATAAGAAAATAAGTAAATGACTTGATATAAGAAGTGGAGAGTTTGTTGGAGGCGTGAGGCTCGCTTGAGAGGAGCTTGAGTTCACTTGAGCACCAGACATCATGAGGGGAAGCCGTGCTCCATTTGAGCCCCTGATAGAGAGGAACTCCTGTTTGATATACCTTCAAGAGGAAGGAAGTGGACAGGCGTCTCGACTGAGGAATAAGTTAGGAGGCGAGTCAGCTCAAGTCAGGAACTGCAGGGGTTGAGGGGGCAGTTAAAGCAGTTCTGTGGGTAGCCTGAGGCGCCTTGAGTGTCGGTGCCCCGTCAAAGAGCGCCCTGCATGGGACCTTTTTGTGGTAAGGACAATTTTACCCAGTTTACAGTGATTGCCTATAGTTGATCGTGTGCCCAGCGATCGTAGCGAATGTTTATTGATACATTAGGCATATTTTATTAAGGCAGAAGGCCTAAAATAAGAGTAAAGATGGAGGAACGTCCTGGAGGGCGGAGCAACATCAATCCACTCCGACCGCTAGAGGGCAACAGAGGAGCCAGCAGCCAGCTGCCTCGAGGACCGCTGGGCCGTGCGGAGGATGGACCAGCCCAAACCGGGGAGTCCACACTCACAGCACGTAGAGAGCAGAGAGATGTTGGGTGTAAACATATTATGTGGTTTATTTCGTTTATGTGTTTATAGGGAAACATTTTTATTGGCGTGTCAATGGGTTGCAGGTTTGTCTGGGGAAGGAGTTGCTGAGAACTTCGAAGCCAGCAGAGAGGGAGTAGTTGATGAGACTCCAAGGTTGTGGAAGGTACTGAGCTATGTGGGAGAGCAGCCATACAGTGAGGAAGAGAACCTCAAGCTGTGAGAAGAGGAGTAGTGGAATGAAGTTTCACATGCTTCTGTGATACCATAGGTGAAGCACCATTGTTGCTCAAGGAAAACTTCATGGTGTAGCAGCCTGGAAGAGCTGCGGAGGATCCTGGTAGATAAACCCGGAAGAACCTGATGATGTTAGGGTAGTGAACTTCCTGATGTGGAAGGGAAGTTCTAGTTGATTACTTGTAGGGAGTTGGTAGAGTGTTTAGTTGACGCAGTGAAAGGTGGGTGATTGATTACCATTTTTGTGCCAAGAAGTACTTATACTGAAGTATAGAGTTATGACCTTAGGCTGGATTACCTGCAGAGACATGCATATGTGTTCTAGGACTGATAGGGTGATTGACTGATCATTGTTGTATATCAAGGAATGTTTATGTTGATGTTTATAGAATTATAGCCATAGGCTGAATTGCCTGCAGATATTTATATGTTCCAGAGTTGGTAGCGCCATATCATATTGTACCGCGTGATTTACCCACTTGGTGAGGCTGATAGTGCAACATTGTCTTATAAGACTTGACCTACTTTATGAGGTTGGTAGTATTAGGTGGTGAGTCAGGAGTTAGGATACCACTTGATAAGCAGATGATAAAGTCCTGATGGAATTGGAGTGCAACCTGACTACAATAGTACAGAGTTTTGGAGATATAATATTATACATGTATATGTATTGTCCATGACTTTGTCCATTAAATGTATTCAAATTTGCTGGTGTTTGCCCTTTTCCTAGTGAGGCTTCCCAGAAAATAGGAAAAAGAGAAGGCGAGAGAGAAAGAACCAAGAAACATAGCTGTGGACAGGGTAGTACGGAGCAATACCAAAGAAAAAGGGGATTGAGGAGATCATAACACATAAGGAGAGAGTGGGTGTGACCACGTGACAACGAGGCTAGTGTTGGAGCCGCATTCCCTAAGAGATTGACGTTAAACCCCTCTCCAAAGGCCAGAAGCGCCCAGGGTGATCTCTTGGTCAAGGAATAAACACTCTACAGAATTTTGGGTTGGATGTCCGCAGAGAAGAACGAACACCAACAGCAACAACATAATTACGCGCACACACACACACACACACTCATTTAGATCACTTAGCTTCCACACACACTCACTCATCTAGATCACTAAGCTTCCCCCCCCCCCACACACACACCCTCATCTAGATCACTAAGCTTCCCCCGACACACACACACTCTCATCTAGATCACTAAGCTTCCCCCGACACACACACACACCCTCATCTAGATCGTTTGGCTTCCACACACACACACACACACACACACACACACACACACACACACACACACACACAAACACATCCTCATGTAGATCACTAAGCTTCCACACACACACACCCTCATCTAGATCACTAAGCTTCCACACACACACCCTCATCTAGATCACTAAGCTTCCACACACACACACACACACACTCATCTAGATCGCTAAGCTTCCACACACACATCTTCATCTAGATCACTAAGCTTCCACACACACACACCCTCATCTAGATCACTAAGCTTGTACTCACACACACACACACAACCTCATGTAGATCACTAGACACATCTGTTGAATTCTCAAGTCGTGTCAATAAAGGAATATATATAATCATAGATAATAAATTTACATTACAAAATACTACTACTACTCCACGCCTTGTTTTGTAGAACAGTGCTAGCTCTAGGTGGGGAGAGAGAAGGGTCAGATAAGCTACCAGTAAAATGCCTTGCTCTGCCCCCTCCCCTAGTGCCACGACGCAGCTAAGTGCCACCTGGCGTTCTCTCTTCATTCACGGGTTCCACCTTCACTAGGTGTCTCTGGTGTGGACTACAACATCCTGTTGTCGCTGTCCTCTACACTCTTCGTCAGTTTACCCATGAAGCGCGGGTCCGAAACCCTGCATCTCCTTTTCCTGGCATCCGTGTACTTAGGGGGGACAACTGCAATGATCGTGGCTCTCTGGGACACCAAGCTGACGTAGACGTTAAACGCCTGCAGCAGGATGAGTTACCTACCAATAACTGTAGATAAATTATGACAGCATGAGAACCTTGGGTCCTCACTGCAACTCGTTCCAACTAGAGAATCTTAAGGCCACTCCTGTAGGCTACCACACTCACATTGTCACTGGCAACAAAGTCACAGTTGTTATTGTAAATATAAGTGCATTATACTGTGCCACTTCAGTGCCCAATTTTTACTACGAATGACACTGGTAAAACTTGTAAATGCTTCTGGCACTTTGTGCTTCACTGCCTGTTGCTCCCTATAAATGACGTCGCATCTAATAACAAGCTTCACTGCAAACAACGCTTTCCTTCCCTGTACTTCTTGCTTGTTCAGGTATTCCTCTGAACAGAGGTTGACTGGTTGCAGGTAGGTAACTGGTTATTACTCCTCTATCTTCCTTCAGGTGCACCGGTCATCCATCATCTGTGACTGTCATATAGTGTTGAAGAGTTTCTGGAGCGATCACACGCGCTGATCCTCCTCTCTACAAGTCCTTGTTCAGTTGGAGTTTGTGCCTCTACTGTTCCCTACCTACAATTGCTTTCGAGTTGCACCTCGATCCTGTAACCCTTTAAATTTGGACGAAATCCTTTCCAGGAAATTTAATAAGCTGCTCCTTGCGGTCTTACAGTGACCTCAGCTCCTCTTACTGGCTGGATACGGTGTTGATCACTGTAATATCCCTCTTGACAGCTCAACTAACAGCAAGCTCGTTGACCAGATCACACACTAGAAGGTGAAGGGACGACGAGGTTTCGGTCCGTCCTGGACCATTCTCAAGTCGATTGTGATGAGGAAGATTGATTGACTGATGAAGATTAAGCCACCCAAAAGGTGGCACGGGCATGAATAGCCGAGCCATTACCAGTATTAAGAGATGATACTGGAGATCTGTGGAGACGTGATGAGGAAGATTGATTGACTGATGAAGATTAAGCCATCCAAGAGGTGGCACGGGTATGAATAGCCCGTAAGTGGTACAATTTTTTTTTCAGTATTCTGAGGTTGCATTTAATCGTCAAGCTGTTATCGCGGGGGAGGATACTGCTTCACAGTCTTTATGAGGGTGTCCAGCTGCTGGACACCTTTGTTGACCAGGAGAGTGGCTGTGTTGATGGCTTCAGGGTGGCCACTGCATGATTCGGGAACTCTTAAAGCTCTTCTAAGGTCATTGGTTGCTTCACATTCCAAAAGATAGTGAAGTAATGGCTTTTCTGTGACAGTTTGGCAGAAGATGCACTCTCTCTGTCGGGGTTCACCAATCTCCCAGTTGCATCTGTAACCTAGACGTAGTCTATATAACCTAACTGCTATTTCCCTGTGGATTCCTTTTGGGATATTTAACCTTTCTAATTTGGTTGCCTGAAGATACCATGTTGCAGAGGGCGAGCCTTCAGCTATTCTCTAGTGTAGGTCGGCTTTGTTGAGGTGTGAGAGTTTTTTGGTGATGATGTTTTTTATGTTCTCTAGGCTGGGTTGAATTGTTTTATGTATCACTGGATGACGAGTTGCCAATTTAGCAATTTCATCAGCTGTCTCATTTCATGGGATTCCAACAGGGTATGGGATCCAGTTTAAGGTTATGTTGAGTCCTAGTATGTGAAGTGCAGCTTTTGAGTCTGTGTGTATGATTGCATTTTGAGTGTTTTGTGCAATCACATATGCGAATGCCTGTTGTATGGCAAACAGCTCAGTTTGGGTTGGTGATACTAGTCCTCGAATTCCTTTTGTTCCCGAATCATGCAGTGGCCACCCTGAAGCCATCAACACAGCCACTCTCCTGGTCTCCTGGACGGGAGCCGGTCGGGCGAGCGGACAGCACGCTGGACTTGTGATCCTGTGGTCCTGGGTTCGATCCCAGGCGCCGGCGAGAAACATTGGGCAGAGTTTCTTTCACCCTATGCCCCTGTTACCTAGCAGTAAAATAGGTACCTGGGTGTTAGTCAGCTGTCACGGGCTGCTTCCTGGGGGTGGAGGCCTGGTCGAGGACCGGGCTGCGGGGACACTAAAAAAAAGCCCCGAAATCATCTCAAGATAACCTCCCAGTCTCTAATATGCCTGTAAATCTCCAAATAGGCGGCTCGCTGCTTCCGTAAAGCAGACTGGTGTAAAGACCTTGGCTGCCCTGGGTAGACTGACTATCCTCGTATGTGAGCAGCCCTACGTCGACTCTGTGAATACAGACACGTCATCAGTACACTGGGACACTAGGAAACAACACTTACGGACCCTAACATAAACGTACATCTTTTCGCTCAATAGATGGCGCTGATTTTCTAGGCGCCACCTCACCAGAGGTCAGTCCCAGCTACCTCTCGAGCTACTAGGTCACGAATCTAGCATTTCTGGCTGGTATAGTCCTGTCACTACTAGATGGCGTCGTCCAATTAGTGGGGGTTTCGGGAGCAGACTCACAGAGGGCGTTGATGTCGCTGCTCCGTGCTCCGACGGTAGAATCGGGTTCGTAACAGGCAGGAAAGATTATTTTGGAGGAAGACCCATCAATGGGATGATTAGAATACCTCACATGGCAGAAGAGAGCATTGTTAGTGTCTGCAGACACTAACTTCTCTTGTGTTCTTTATGTCACTCAGTGTACGGCCAGTTTCGCCAAAGTATTGGAAAGGACAAGACGAACAGGAAATAGAGTAGACACCAGCAGCATTAGAGCAGGAGGAGCAGTGTGAACTAGATTGCTACGAAGTGTGTTAGTTTGTCGAAAGGCGAGTTTAATGTCAAGAGGACGAAAGGTATTGGTAAATGTTTTTAGTTCAGATATGAAAGGAAGCCATAGTGCAGTGCTACTAGTGTTGGAAGCAGGTTTAGGATGAAAGAAATCTCGTTGAGCTTGAGAGTAGGCACAGTTGATGAAATGCAAAGGGTAACCAAGGCGAGAGAATGATTTGTAGATAAAAGCAATTTCAGAATCAAGAAACTGAGGGACGCTGATACATAGAGCGCGGAGGAAGAGAGAGACGAGGACACTTTTCTTAACAGAAGGAGGATGGTAGGAAAAGAAGTGAATCTACATTCCACTCTGCATGGGTTTACGGTAGACAGAGAAAGAGAACCCAGACACAGAGCTGTGAACATGAACGTCAAGAAAAGGAAGGAGGGAATTAGATTCCCACTCAACTTTGAAATGGAAAGAAGAAGCCAGATTGTTAAGAGAGGCGAGGAAAGGCTGGAAAAGACTAGGGTTATGAGGCCATAAAGCAAAAATGTCATCAACATAGCGAAGCCAGAGAGAGGGACGAGTATCAATAGAAGGAAGAAGAGTTTTCAAGTATTCCATGTAGAAATTACCAAGAACAGGGAAGAGAGGGGAACCCATAGCGACACCGAAAGTTTGAGTGTAATATTTACCGTTGAAAGAGAAAGAGTTAGACTCAACACAGAGTCTAATGAGATCGAGGAAAACGTAAGTGGGAGAGAAAGAAGGCCCTCTGACGCCTTCTGTCTAAGGAAAGAAAGAAAGTCATCGAGCGGAACATTAGTGAACAGAGAGTCAACATCAAGACTAAGCATCTTACAAGAGGATTGCAGGCGCAGTCTTTCTATGAAGTCCTGAGAGTGACGAAGGTGGGCAGGGAAAAAAGTGCTAAGGTAAGGCGTCAGAGTTTTAGCGAGCCAGGAGGCAAGAGGATAGCTGACAGTGTTGGAAATTTCCAACACTGATACATTACTCTTGTATCATAATACAACACTATTGTATGCTAATTACAGTAACTATTAACTCTACTAGCTGTAGTGCTAACATAAATTAATATTTCTTTATCTGAGCATTTATTGCTAACATTCTCACGACATCGAGAGGCAGGATTGCGTCAGATAATGTCTATCTAAACATATTTATTACCAATATGTTAGAGAATTGAATGTGGTTTTGTAATTTTATCAGTTTCCGTGCAATAAAAAACTACGGGTAATATAACTCCTAATAATCCAACAACCGAGAGTTATTAACTAAGATTATCACTAAATAATAGTCTTATCAGTTACATACGAACGCTATGGAGGAAATAGGAATTCTCTCCATTTCTCGATTAACACCATTTAACGAGAATATGATATTATTTAATTCCCTACAATTGCAACCCTGTTCTCATTAACGCATTACATCAGTAATTACACGGAAAAGAATTCTCCGTGATTTCTAAATTCTATTGTGAATGCGAGGGAGGGTTGAGGGAGACGCTGGCGTTGAGACGCCACTTACTCACGAGGCTTTGCTAGTGACGCCATCAAGTACAACGTGCGTCCAGGGAGAGTCGAATTTCCGTAAATTCTACGTTAGGCCCTTGCAGTTAATCGGCCTAGGAGCGTACAATTGCTCCGGTAGAAATCTAAGGATTGCTTCGGTGGACAATCAGCAGGTTAAGTGCCCTAGTATTATTTATATTATGAGATCTCTGTATAATTTTTACTGTGCACTGTCCATCGTTACGCCGCACGACCTCCCCAAACAACAAGTACGTCCACAAGGAATTAATTCTATTCCTTCTATTGAATAGTGATGACACAGGATATTTGGTGTAAACAATTGGTACATTTAATTGGAATTTCAGCTTGTGTTGAAAGCGGTCGTGGTCCTCTCACTTTCCCACACCATGCTCGGGCACACGTGTTGCAGCAAGTCGCAGACGACGCCATCACACCTCTACCTCTCCGTTCACTATCACAGCTAAGCAGCTGAATCCTTTTATAGTTATTTTCTTTCATTAAGTGACATTAATAATTAATTACCAGTCAGGAATCTGTTGTTTATATGATTTGAAACATCTAGTACTATGGGATAGCCTCATTAAATTCAAATGAGAATGATTTCTTGTTTAACCATCATATAATTTTCCTGTTACTAACCAATTTATTTAATGTTTATTTGTGTATAACTTAGTAGGAATTACTAATTTTATTCGAGGAAGAACCAGCCTTGATGAAGCGTACTGGGAGTATTTTACTTCTGGTATTAACCCCCCATTTTGTGAAGGACGGAAAGTTTATTCTCGAACATTAATTTAATATACAGTCCATTAAGGTTTAATGAATAACTCTTAATAGTTCCATTATCCATAGGCACTGGTATTTCAGTCCTTATCTATTATTCTTTTATCTGTTTCCCTTTTCAGTAAAAATAGGGTGGTCTTTCGATTAATTTAAATTAATCTATTAATTAAACATGAATCAATAAATAGAGAGTAAGCTTTCTTCCCAACAGACCGTTTCTTCCCCGTGAAGAAATGATAGGACGAAGAGGAACACCAGGTTTATGAGTCTTAGGAAGACCATAGAAATAAGGAAGAGAAGGGCATATGAAACAAAAACGTTTAATGAGATCAAAGTCAGGAGGACAAAGACTAGAGAGCTGTCTTAATTTGCGGTTAAAGGAAGTTTTGAGGCGATCCAAAGGGTTAGAAGTCAGAGGAGCATAAGTGCGAGAATCAGAGAGCAAGACATCTGCTTTTCGGAGGTAGTCCTCACGGTCAAGGACAACCACCGAATTGTCTTTGTCGGAAGGAAGGATAAGAATAGAGTTGTTAGATTTCAGGGAGGCAAGGGCAAGCTGGAAGCGACGAGGAAGGTGGTGATTTTTAGAAAACAAGCTGTCAAGAACGGGGATAAGGGCCCCTCTAAAGGCAGACAGGTCCGAAAGAGTACTAGAGTTAGAATTGACAAATCTGTCAAAGGAACTAATGAGATCAATGTCACTGCGTGGGCCAGGGGAAGTAGGAAAAGACAGACCAAGACCAAGAAGTTCTTGCTGGTGCTTAGAAAGAGAGTAGGATGAAAGGTTGGTAACACAGTCAGAGAGAGAGTATTTGGCCCAAGCTTACCCCTTCCATTTGTCTTTCTTTCTCTTTCCTTTACTTTCTCTCTTCTCCCTTTTTCTGTTCATTGTCTTTTCCTACGCTCCCTTGCTATCCTCTTCTTATTCCTATTACTATCTCCTTCTCATTCGGCGGTTATAATAGGACCTGTTTCGTATGGGCCAATAGGCCCCCTGCAGTTCTTATTATTACTACTATCCCCTCTACTACACCTTACTTTGCTCCTCAGCTCTCTCTTCCCTAGTTATTGCCTGTCTCTACTTTCTCATCACAATCGACTTGAAAATGATCCAGGACGGACCGAAACGTCGTCGTCCCTTCACCTTCTAGTGTGTGGTCTGGTCAACATACTTTAGCCACGTTATTGTGACTCGTCGCCAGCAAACAGCAAGCTCCTCCGAGCCACTGATGCGTCTCACTGCTCAAGACTCCTCTTACCTGTCACGTGACCTTGTGGGTCACACGTTGATTGGCACGTTCCTGCAACTTTTAGCCAACCATATCCCGCTGTCTCATCCGGGGATCCTGAACTCCGACTACTCTCCTCGGGTGCCAGAACACCGTCCTGGCGACGATACCCGCCCGGCTAGGACATCCTCCCTCCAGTTTGAAAAAGAAAATCAAAGTTCTATCCTGTTGGCTCCTAACACACCAAAAGAATCACTAACGTGTACAAAACGGAGAGATGCCGGCCCCATCCCATCTTGAGGTCCGGAAGACGCTTCGTACACTGCCGTCACCACAACAGGTAGGAGGAGCAAAGGAGGGGGGGGGGCTGGGTCCAGGTGGACGGAACTCAGGTACGAGCCAAGACTGAAGGAAACGGACCTCAGCACACTTCAGGAAATCAATTATTGATAACTGGTGACCAGGAAAGATATTATTGATCACTGTCAGGCACAAGAAAGACATTAATGATCAAGGACACGGAATGAAGAGTAATGACCATGGGTGAGCACAGAATGAAGAGTAATGACCATGGGTGAGCACAGAATGAAGAGTAATGATCATGGGTGAGCACAGAATGACAAATAATGACCTCGGGTATGTACAACAAGAACATCATTTATCAGGCAGTATGAACATGTAAATATATCATATCCTCACTCTGTGTTCCTTCAAGCTGTGCCCGGCCCCACCCCATCCTCAGGCTGTGATCCTTCAAGCTGAGGCCGGCCCCACCCCATCCTCAGGCTGTGTTCCTTCAAGCTGAGTCCGGCCCCACCCCATCCTCAGGCTGTGTTCCTTCAAGCTGTGCCCGGCCCCACCCCATCCTCAGGCTGTGTTCCTTCAAGCTGAGGCCGGCCCCACCCCATCCTCAGGCTGTGTTCCTTCAAGCTGTGCCCGGCCCCACCCCATCCTCAGGCTGTGTTCCTTCAAGCTGTGCCCGGCCCCACCCCATCCTCAGGCTGTGATCCTTCAAGCTGAGTCCGGCCCCACCCCATCCTCAGGCTGTGTTCCTTCAAGCTGTGCCCGGCCCCACCCCATCCTCAGGCTGTGTTCCTTCAAGCTGAGACCGGCCCCACCCCATCCTCAGGCTGTGATCCTTCAAGCTGTGCCCGGCCCCACCCCATCCTCAGGCTGTGTTCCTTCAAGCTGAGTCCGGCCCCACCCCATCCTCAGGCTGTGTTCCTTCAAGCTGTGCCCGGCCCCACCCCATCCTCAGGCTATGTTCCTTCAAGCTGAGTCCGGCCCCACCCCATCCTCAGGCTGTGTTCCTTCAAGCTGTGCCCGGCCCCACCCCATCCTCAGGCTGTGTTCCTTCAAGCTGAGACCGGCCCCACCCCATCCTCAGGCTATGTTCCTTCAAGCTGTGGCCGGCCCCACCCCATCCTCAGGCTGTGTTCCTTCAAGCTGAGACCGGCCCCACCCCATCCTCAGGCTATGTTCCTTCAAGCTGTGGCCGGCCCCACCCCATCCTCAGGCTGTGTTCCTTCAAGCTGAGTCCGGCCCCACCCCATCCTCAGGCTGTGTTCCTTCAAGCTGTGCCCGGCCCCACCCCATCCTCAGGCTGTGTTCCTTCAAGCTGAGACCGGCCCCACCCCATCCTCAGGCTATGTTCCTTCAAGCTGTGGCCGGCCCCACCCCATCCTCAGGCTGTGTTCCTTCAAGCTGAGACCGGCCCCACCCCATCCTCAGGCTATGTTCCTTCAAGCTGTGGCCGGCCCCACCCCATCCTCAGGTTAACTCCCGGTTAGTTAATTTGGTTGTATTGTCAGTTGTTTGTACGTGCAGTAAGTAGCGCGAGTCGCAAACAGGAAAAGAGCAAAACACTCTTTGAGAAATGTTCAAAAGTAATCGCTAATGAGACATATTTTAAGCAACCCGTCCTCAGGCCACAGGAGGCCTGGTCGACGACCGGGCCGCGGGGACGCTAAGCCCCGGAAGCACCTCAAGGTAACCTCATAAACAAAGGCCAAATTCTTCTTAATCCAGTAGTCAAAACCCCTTTATTTATGAACGAAAAATGTTTTACTCACGACTCACAACTGTTGACGTTCGAACACATCTGTCCATCGGTGACGACCTTCATTCGAACTGCAACACCGTAAATCCTTCACCAACGTACTACAACAAATAATTGCCAACAGAACCTAAACACTTAATCCAACATCAACCTAAAGATGAACAATATGATGATATATGATAATATTCACTTATATTTGAGAACATTCCTATTTTGAACGAAGAGAATGTTAAAATTGATGCATGCGTCTTTGGGGTCGGCAGCTGGATGGAATGAACATACGTCAGGATGGTTTAATTATATTGGTTCTTATTTACAAATGTGGAGTTCGTGGCTGCATTTATGAGCATTTAGCAATTGGTTATGAGGAGCGGCTGACTAGGGTGAAGCTTTGTTAGGAAAAAGTTCAGATGTCATCAGTTGTAAGTCGAGTGTAAAATGTCCTTCAGTCATAAAAAGGGAGTTTTACGCCTGGATTAACGTGCTTCGGGTCATTGTTTGTAGTTTTTTATGTCAGCTGTATAATTGCATTTTAGTTTTTTCCTGTCTATTTAGTCCTCCAGCCCATCAACAGCTGGGAATAACATGACATTTTCTGCAGCAGTTTGAATTTTTCTCAGCTTAGTAAACCTTGTAAATTAATTGAATAGTTTATTTTTGTAAAATTCAGCATTTTTAACCAATTGTTCAAGAGTGTGACGTATTTGACTGTTCTATCCTAATTATATACTGTTTTTTTTTCAAAGCGTCAAATGCAGTCCTTGTATTTTCGTTGAATACTTGATTACCTAAAAGCAGACCTTGACGCTACAAGGGTTTATGATTAACTGGTAACGTGGGAGTTTTGGAAGGAGAAGTTGTATTTTCTCGTCTAAGTCTTAAAGAGTCTTTACATCACTCAGCTTGCCAGTGAGTCTGTGTCATCCTCGGTAAATGATAACTGTTGACAAGAGGCTGTCATCCAGTTGTTTTTCAAATTGTTTAAGAAAGTGTTCATAATCATGAACATAATCTGTCCTTATCTACATAGAAATTGATGTATTAGAGACTTCTCACATATTGACGACAATACATGCCCGCCTCTGCCTTTAACAATTTTAAGAGTTCCAAGTAATATTTATAACATAAACTACTAAATTACAAAAAATGCCTTTTAATAATTTCATTTTACAGACAAGGACATAGATTATACGGCTTATACGATAATAATAATTATCGTCTTCTGCGAGTTGGTCCTATCTATTTTCCCTGGGTTTAGTTAGCCCTATTCCCTTTCCCTCTGGTTTAATTGTCCCTTCACCTCACCCCACACTTCTACGACTTTTTAGTGAGTATGTAACCAAAAATTTGACATCTCGTGTGTGGAGGATCTCGAAAAACAAAAAATCGATCGCACACTTCGTCAAGTGCACCACCTCTTTCCTCTCTTCCCCCTTCAATACACCGCCGACCGGACAGTCTTTATCAGCGGAACCTCGGTTCTCGTGGACCGAGAACAAGTGGAGATCATTACCAACATCAAGGAAGAAAACCCGAACCATAGTGGTATATAGTGTTATGTTCTATAGCAACGATACCGACGATGACAAGCGCACGACCATGAAGATATCCTTCAACACCTTAGCCGCCGCTAACCAGACTGTCACACATGGTCTCCACTGCTTCGGCATCAAGATTCCACCCTTCCAAGTGAAGAAGGAACGAATCCACGAGCTCCAACAGTGCTTTCGGTGCTACAATTACTCCAACCCCACCAACAAGTGTCAGCATCCTGTCCAGAAGTTCAGCCTTTGCCCCCAGGACCATCCTTACTCCATCTGTAAATCAACAACCCATCGCTGCCTTCTCTGCAGCAGCGATCACCCTGCTTTCCCTGCAGACAGGAAAATATAAAGGCCTAGGTTGAAATCAAGAAAGTCAACCCCTCCTAACCTTGCCACCAGTCTCTCTGACCCCACCAACCAGAAGACTACTCAGTCTTACCAAACAGTGGTTCCTTCCACCAGTCGACCCAGCCTTCACAATGGGGACCCAAGGCCCAACCAGCACCCTCGCCGTCCCTTGAATCACGTGCAGGCATTATCCCTGGTCTTATACGACTAGCAGAGGGGCTTAAAGGACCAGACAACCACCGATTCGTCAGGGAACTGAATGTGCTGTACCTAGCTAATTGGCTGCACCCCATCACAGCCCCCTGACGCAAGTCTCACTACCTCCCCTACCACATAGGGGACTTCCGGTTGACCTTGTGGAAGATCTCAACTCGGACTTCCGCTCCCCTAAAGACCCAGGCTGCACAAACAGCAGCATCCTCCAATCCAGCCCCAAAAACTACCACTATCACCGTCTCAGCTGAGGCGCTCTTAGACGTGCTCTCTCCGACCACTAACACCACCACCGACGTGACCGAACCATGCTTCTACCACAACTCATCGACTCCAGAGCCAACCTCAGGCTGTGAGACCAAAACCACCAACAACGGAATATGCCATGGACTCCTCAGATCAGAAAATCTCAGTAAGAGCTCCATCGCCGAGACACTTCCCCTACTCCGTACAAGATCTCCTCATGGAGGCCACATCATCAAACTCCAATGACAGGACAGCCATGTCAACTCGCAGCAAGACTCGGACTAAGAACAAACGGAAGACCTGGAGGCCTTCAATAACTCTCCAGCTTTATAATTGGTATAGCTGGCCCTCCGTGACCACTCCCATCCCTCCCGCCTCCAAAAAAATCCACCAATTTACAGATCTCCAGTATCAGCTATTGGTAATGGACCCAAAGATCCTCCACATACGGGCTATACATGCCCGTGCCACCTTTTGGGTGGCTTAATCCTTATCAATCAATCAATTTTGTATTCCCCTCAAGAAAGAATAATTCAAAGAACAGCTACGATTATCAGTAAGATAACTGTTCCCCTGATCCAGTACCAATACGACAGGTCTTGGTGGTTGGACTTTGCCAAAACAATGGTAACTCTTGGGCTGCCAGAGAGGGAGAAGTCCTAAACTGACTACAATTAAAAAGCATGATTCTGGATAGAGCAGGTGATTATCAACACCCAAACTACACTTGTTCCCTACCGTCGGAGGAGCCTACTATCTAAATAGTAATAGAAGGTCTTCCGATGAAAATGGCTGCCTATTATCCAACAATCCTAAGGCGCATCATAGAAAAGCAAATGAGCAGCATTACAGAAGCATTACCCACATCTTCACAGACGGATTGGTGGACACAGAATATGAGTGTGCTGGTGCTGCTCTTGGCACGGATAGCGAACAGGGAGCACTGTAGTGGAAACTGGGAGCACCACTAGTAGTAGTAGTAGTTGTAGGCATCCATCAGTCTCAGGAGACTATGGAGTTGCGCCCTCCAGAGCGCATACCCAGGGTAGGTTAATTTGGAGAAGCTGTTACCCAAGCAGCTGGTACATCCCCGCCTCTCTCCACGGCGCCGAAAGTCTCCAATGGAAAGACACGCCAATATGATCGGTTTCAGCGCCATCGCAGTAACTGTCAGAACGAGGTTGAAGGCAACAAAGAACTGCCCGAGGGGCTCCGGCTCCGGAGACCGCCATGGTCGTGGCCGTATAAAAACCACCCCAGTCTCCAATATGACCAGTTCCATCACCCAAACTGAGCTGTTTGCCATACAACAGGCATTCTCGTATGTGATTGCACAAAACACCTCAAAAAGGTAATGTGACGGGAAAGTGTTGGAGTATAGATGTTCGGTAGTCCTCCAATGGCAGGTGTCAATGCCTGGTCACACTTACAAAAAAAGATAGACTGCTTGCCTGTTGTCTGTGGTAAGTTAGAGGGCGGAGCACGTAAAACACAAAGTATGAACAATGAAACTTTAATATATTTACTTTAAACATATATGAAAATAAAGACAAATCTCGGGTAAATGACTGGTGCAATAAAATGACAAAGATTAATGAAAAACACAATAGATTAAGTAATATAATGTGAAATGGTTCTGAGAATATTGGCTTTAGCTGAGACCTCCCTTAGTATACGAAAGCCAGAGAGCTTAGTATGCCAGAGAGAGATGTCAACTCTAAGAGCACAAAGAATATTCTGAAATTGATGGCTGGTCAGGCTCAGACGTCGACTCATGTAGATGGTGCTGAGGTGCAGGGTGCAAGTGCGCGGTCGGCGAGTCACCAATCAGGAGCAGGCAGGCTGGGATGGGTAGTTTGCTGGTTGACGACGAGCCGGCATGGAGGGAGTGAGGAGTAGGGGGGGGTACATTTTGCCTCCTGGTCAAAACGTTTTGTGCTACCGGTGACGTATTTTGAATGTAGCATCTTATACTTGTAGAATTGAAGTAACTTTAAGTAGGGAAGAGCAGGCTCAATCTCTCTTGAAAGAGATTAACGTCACAGTAAATATCCCGCAAATAATTCACAGGGAAAAATAAGCACTGTTATGAAGTACTAGTACTAAGTAAGTAATTATGAAAAGAAGGCACCAAACCGGGAAGGCTATGTAGCACCATCAAATACGCAAAATAATCAGAGGGCGCTAAATATCACCAAGGATGCCAATACGAGAACAAAAACAGATAAGGCGAACGATATCAAAAGTATCCGAGTCACCAAGAATTCTATCGAGGGACAGGTGACCGCGAGGGGCGGTCGGAAAGCAAGACACACGCTCGTCCTGGAAGTCAGGACATTCAAGAAGGACATGCACGACCGTAAGAGGGACAATGCAACTAGGACAATAAGGAGCAGGGCGGCGCTCCATCAAGTGACCATGGGTTAAGCGAGTATGGCCAATACGCAACCTCGCCAGAGCTGTTTCCCACTGCTGGTTACGGTGGAAGGAGGACGGCCACGAGGAAACACAACATTTAAGAGTACGTAGCTTGTTACCAGTAACAGACAACCAAGAAGCCTGCCAACGGGTAAGGACTGAGGAATGGATAACCGGGTAAAAGTCGGAATACGGAATGCCTTTACGAGAGATGGGACAAGAGCGGACAGCTTCCTTGGCGGCAGCATCCGCACGCTCATTTAAAGACACACAAATATGGCTGGGAACCCAACAAAACTCAACCGACTTAAATTTACTGTGAACGAGAAACAGCCAATGCTGGATCTCGACAACTACTGGATGAACCGGATTAAAGGACCCGATAGCCATGAGGGCACTACGAGAGTCAACAACAACTACAAAGGAAGACTGACAACGAGAAAGCAGGAGGCGAAGAGCATAGAGAATAGCATAAAGTTCCGCTGTAAAGATGCTAGTCTCCGAAGGCAAGCGACACATATAAGTGCGATCAGGAAAAACAACCGAGTAGCCAACACCGTCCGCTGACTTAGACCCATCGGTGAAGACAGAAACGGAGCGGGAGTGAGAAGAAAAGTGATCGAGGAAAAGGCGTTTTAGAACCGTAGGAGGGGTAAAAGCTTTAGTGATACGGGTCAAGGATGTACAAAACCGCGGAAGAGGGACCCTCCACCGGGACAAAGAAGGAACAACACGAGGAGAAACATCAGAAATACGAACGGAAATAGAATCCTGTAGGCGAGATAACCGGACAGAAAGAGGGAGGTGGTGAAGAGGAACAGGAACCGCAGGAGGGGTAAAAGTTAAAGCACGACAGAGGCGAGAGGAAGGTTGTTGCAAGGACCGCGCAAGATAGCGAAGACAGTAGCGATCACGGCAGTCCTGGAGAGACAGGAAGCCAGTGTCAACATACAAGCTAAAGATGGGAGTCGAACGAAAGGCACCAGAACTGAGGCGCAACCCAGTATGGTGCAAAGCATCAAGACGGCGAAGAGTAGAAGGAGAAGCAGACGAGTGGGCAGGGCAACCATAATCGAGCTTAGACAGGACGAGAGAGGAATGTAAAGCAAGGAGAGTGTGCCTATCTGCCCCCCAAGAAGTATGGGACAAGACCCGAAGGAGGGTAAGGGCCTTAGAGCAGTCAACACGGAGGTAAGAGATATGGGGAGACCAAGACAAACGAGTGTCAAGGAATAACCCCAAAAGCTTCGCGGAATCTTTGTATTCAAGGGGATGACCATAAAGTGACAAAGAGGGACGAAGAACAACCCGTTTCTGCGTAAAAGTCATGGCACAAGTCTTAGAAGTAGAGAACTTGAAGCCATGATCTGTGGCCCAAGACGACACGGCATCAATTGCAAGTTGAAGCCGGCGTTGAAGGAGAGGCGAATCATCACCCTGACAACAAAGGGTAAGATCATCAACATAGAGAGCGGAGAAGACACCAGAAGGAAGAGAGGAAAGAAGACCATTGAGGGCAACCAGAAAAAGAGTAGTGCTCAGAACACTACCCTGGGGCACACCTTCGTATTGGTGAAAAGAGGGAGAGAGAGCGGTACCAAGGCGCACCCGAAAGGAACGACGAGAGAGGAAGCTGCGGAGAAAGAGAGGGAGATGACCACGAAGGCCAAAAGAATGAAGTTGAGATAGGATATGATAACGCCAAGTGGTGTCGTAAGCCTTTTCCAGGTCAAAAAGGACGGCAACAACGGAGGTCTTCGCAGCAAAAGCAGTACGAATATAAACCTCCAAGTTCACAAGGACATCTGTCGTGCTGCGGCACTTGCGGAAACCAAATTGAGAAGGGGAGAGGAGGTGATGGTGTTCCAGGAACCACATCAGACGAACGTTAACCATACGTTCAAAGAGTTTGCAGACACAACTTGTGAGAGCAATAGGGCGAAAGTCCTTAGGGGAAGTACCCAGAGACCCCGGTTTGCGAACAGGGAGGACAACGGCACCGAGCCAGTCCTCAGAGACTGACGATGACTCCCAGATCCGATTATACAGACTCAGTAAATACTGAGACGTGCTCGGAGGGAGATGGCGAAGCATCTCATAATGAATACCATCGGAGCCCGCCGCCGTAGAACCGCAGAGGGCCAGGGCAGAACGAAGTTCAGAGAGAGAGAAGGGATCATTATAGGGAAGCTGAAGATGAGTGCAGAAATCTAAAGGACGAGACTCAAGGACAGGTTTACGAAGAAGGAAAGATTGGGGAAGATGAAGACCAGAGCTAACAGAAGAAAAGTGGGAACCCAGTTCGGAAGCGACCTGCAACGGGTCCGCCACAAGAGTATCATGGAGGTGAAGGACCGGTGAAACATCGGGAACGAACTTACCCGCTATCTTGCGGATACGCTTCCAGATCTGGGCCAGAGGGGTTTCGGACGTAATTGTTGAGACATAAGATGCCCAACATTCACGTTTAGCCGTACGGATGGCCCTACGGGCCACCGCACTCGCTTTCCGAAAGAAAAGAAAAGAATCGGTCGTCTGCCTATGGCGGTGCCTCTTCCAGGCTGCACGCTTACAGCGGACAGCCCGAGCACAGTCCGCATTCCACCAGGGAACGCACTTCTGTGGACCCCGAGAGGAAGAGCGAGGAATAGAGCGGAGGGCAGCGTTGAAGACAGTGTCATGAAAAAGGAGGAGAGCGCGAGAGAGAGGCAGAAGAGAGAGGTCAGAGAGAGCAGCACTGAGGGTAAATAGGGTCCAGTCTGCCTTAGCAAACTGCCACCTAGGGAAAGAGAGGGAAGGGCGAAAAGAGAAAAAGGAAACAAGGACGGGGAAATGATCACTTCCATGGAGGTCATCAAGAACCTGCCACGCGAAATCTAAGTAAAGAGAAGAAGAGCAGAGAGAAAGATCAAGACAAGAAAGGATGCGAGTCCGAGAGTCCAAATGAGTGGGCTCACCAGAATTCAGAAGAGACAGGGAAGAAGAGAGGAGAAACGGCTCAAGGAGGCGACCCCGGGTATTCGTCAGAACGTCACCCCAAAGAGAATGACGACAATTGAAGTCACCCAGCAGGAGCACAGGCTCCGGCAAGGAGTCTAGGAGGTGTTTCAAATCAGGAAGAAAGAGCGGGACACTCGGGGAAAGATAAATGGAACAAACTGTGTACCATTTCCCCACAAAGATACGAACAGCAGAACAATGGAGAGGCGAAGGAAAAAGTAAAGGAACAAAGGGAACATCAGCACGAATCAAGAGAGCAGAAGAATTAGAAGCCCCAGCAATGGCTGGGGGGTGGGGGAGAGAAAGGAATAGCCACGAAAACGACCAGGAAGAGCACCAAGCATTGGCTCCTGGAGACAGACACAAAGGGGCGAAAACCGCGAAATCAGAAGTTGGAGTTCGAGGAAATTGGCGTAATAACCTCGAACGTTCCATTGAAGAATGGACAACGACGAGAAGAGAAAGGACAAAAACAGAGAACAAGGAAGAAACAAAGGCGAAAGAGCAACAGAGCACGTTAAAGAATATCAGGGTCGGGATCTGGGTCAGCAAAGTCAGGGTTAGGGGGCATGGGTAAACTGAGCAAAGATGGAGGGAAGGAAACGGGAGAACCGATCAGAGGTGGGCGGGCGGGGTCCGGAGGAGGAGGAAGAGGAGGAGACAACGGAGAGGAGCAGTCAAGGACAGCAGCAGGAAGAGGGGGAGTAGAAAGAGGGGAGCGCACCCCAGCAAGAGCAGCAACCGAAAGGGAAGCAGGGGCCAAAGAAACCTCCATAGCAGGAACAGGGGGCGCAATCACTGAAACGGGAGGGGAAGGAGCAACAGAGCCAGAAGTAGGAGCTGAGGAAGAAAGCGAAGCCTTCTTACCCGCCGGGAAGAGGAAGGAGAGGAGCCAGGCTTACGCTTCTGACTTAAAGAGACCGGTGTCCCAGCAACCACGTACCGGGCAACGGATTCCAGTGTCTCAACAGGAGAAGCCGAACGAAAGCACACACGACGGCCGGTAGGAGAGCGATGGACATCCGCCCGCACCGACAGGCGGTGGGGAGAGCCGACAGATGGAGGAAGAGGATGGGAAGGAGGATCGGAGGGGGACGAGGAAGAAGACACAGGAGACATGACAGACCGGGTTGAAAGAAGGGGAACCCCAGACAGAGGACCAGGAGGGGGACCCCTCGGGAGAGAACTCAAAGGAACAGAGGAGGGGCCAGTGGGCGTATCAGGGTCCAAGGCCCGGAAACGGTTGAGAGTCTGAGGAAGGGGGGAAGGACGAGGAGAGGAAGAGCGCAACACGCGAGCATAAGAGATGTTAGTATAAGGCGGGAGCCGGCGAACCTGGCGCCTCGCCTCAGGAAAAGATAAACGCTGATAAGATAAAGATAAACACTCCCGGTGCTTCAGGTTAAGGACGGCCGCCTCAAGCTTGTAATGGACACAGGCACGGGAGAAGGTAGGATGGGCCTCACCGCAGTTGAGGCAGCGAGCTTGGGGAGAAGTGCACTCCGACTTAGAGTGACCTTCACTCCCACACAAAGGACAGAGAGAGACAGTCCCAGAGCAGCAAAGGGCACCATGCCCAAACCTCCAGCACTTGTTACAAAGTCGAGGAGAAGGAATATACTCCTGGACAGAGCACCTAGCACCAGCAAGAATGACAGAGGATGGAAGGGTCCTACCATCAAAGGTGATCTTCACAACGCGAAGGGGTTGACGGCGAAGACCACGAGGGGGACGAGGAAACGAGTCAACCTGGAGGACAGAATGGCCTTGGGCATCAAGGATATGCCGAATATCATCGTGGCAATCCTGCAGATTCCGAACACCAGTTGCAACATGGGGTGGGAGGAGAATAGTGCCAACACTGGCATTCATCTGAACGTTCTTGGAGACCCGAACAGGGATCTCGCCAAGGCAAGATAAGTCAGCCAAGCGGGAAGCCGCATCCTGAGGAGCAGCAGCAACGACACGTGTACCGAGACGAGTGGGGTTGAAAGTAACAGACGCATCCACGGAATCTACAAGATGCCGATGGAGGGAGAAATCGTCAGGAGGCGCAGAATCAAGAGGGAGGAGATCAAAGTATTTGGCCCATGAAGCAGGACCAAACAAGGCCTGATACGCATCAGCACGGGAAGGAATCGAGCGAGTGCGGTTGGGGCGCGAACGGCGTTGAGAACCCCTAGAGAGAGAGGGGTCAAAAGGCGCAGTAGTCACAACGAAAGACTTAGCCACACCAGGGGACGAAGTGGTCACCACCGGGGGCTGGAGGCTCGACCCAACCACAGAGGAGGGAGGGGAGCTGGGGGAAGAAGTCAGGACGGTCAAAGGAGGAGCAAGGTCGGGGCCCAACGCAGCGGGAGCTACAGAGCCAGGTCTTCCAATACAGGCCGACTCGGGGGCTTGGTCGCCCACCCCACGAGCCTGAGAGGGTACAACGGAAACATTCAACGACAGAGAGACGAAAAGTGATAAATTCATCCACGAATGTGCTCTCATACCCACCATGGAGCCACAATTAGAGGCAGGACACCCAACAGGAAGCTATCGCCGATCATGCCGTGGCCCCTTAGGGGTGCGTCGTGAGTATACGCCCCACAAACGCCACCTTAAGAGCCGTCAGTCCGTCGAGATCGGGTTCAGCGACGAAAGGGGGATTGACAATAAAAGGTTCCCCTCGCTCGAGACGTTGGGTACTACAGTTCTACGGGTGCAAAAGTATGCCTCCTCAAGCACCCGGGCGTCAAAATAGAAGAAGTCCAAAGAAATAATCCAAAACAAGCAAAAGGTCGGCAGGAAACGACAAGCAGATAGGAGAAGAGGGGGGAGAAAAACGAAACATAAGGAAAAGGAAAAGCGATCCGGCACAATTGGAGAAGACAGCAGCAGGAGTGCAAGGCCAGAAAAGGACAGAGGACTGCCCAATGGAGCATCACACTCCGGCAGCCGTCCACCAAGACCCCTCACGACGCCAACGGGCCGGATGGGGAGGGGGAAGTACTAGTACCAAAAGAAGTACTATGTCTAGGTTACAGATGCCACTAGGAAATTACTGAGCCCAGAGAGTGAGAAGGCCTCTTCTGCCAAACAATCAAAGAAAAGTCACTACACTGTCTCCTGGAATGTGAAGCAACCAATGACCGTAGAAGAGCTTAAAGGGTCACTGAATCCCTCATAAATACTGTTAGGCAGTATCCTCCTACGTGATATATATATATATATATATATATATATATATATATATATATATATATATATATATATATATATATATATATATATATATATATATATATATATATATTGGTGTATACTGGCAGCAGGTTTTCTTTCAAACATGTTTCATTGAATATGACCGCATATTCTGTATTTATTATTTTCTGGTTTAGGGCTTCTATCCCTCTAACTATTTTCTTAGGTTCAGGGCTTAATTGAAATAGGAGTTCTCCAAAACTCATTTTCGTACTTTTAAGGTGAAGAAAAGAAGTGATTTACTATAGAGTGTATTACACTTATTTGTATAATTTGCACGACGTTTCGAACCTCCATGGTTCATTCTCAAGTGAACAGATCTTACAATACTAGTTGATTTTATACCCACATTAGGTCAGGAGATAATACAATGAAGGTGAAAACATGGGGGGATACATAGGGGCTGCAGAAGGCTTATTGGCCCATACGAGGCATCTCCTATCTAAATTAATTTAATTAAAAATTAATCTTTGTGTTTAGATAGGAGATGCCTCGTATGCGCCAATAAGCCTTCTGCAGCCCCTATGTTTATCCCTTATGTATCCCCCCATGTTTTCACCTTCATTGTATTATCACCTGACCTAATGCGGGTATAAAATCAACTAGTATTGTAAGATCTGTTCACTTGAGAATGAACCATGGAGGTTCGAAACGTCGTGCAAATTATACAAATAAGTGTAATACACTCTATAGTAAATCACTTCTTTTCTTCACCTTAAAAGTACGAAAATGAGTTTTGGAGAACTCCTATTTCAATTAAGCCCTGATGCTAAGAAAATAGTTAGAGGGATAGAAGCCCTAAACCAGAAAATAATAAATACAGAATATGCGGTCATATTCAATGATATATATATATATATATATATATAGATATATATAGATATATATATATATATATATATATATATATATAGATATGTATATATATATATATATATATATATATATATATATATATATATATATATATATATATATATATATATATATATATATATATATATATATATAACTGAAAACTCACACCCCAGAAGTGACTCGAACCCATACTCCCAGAAGCAACGCAACTGGTATGTACAAGACGCCTTAATCCACTTAACCATCACGACCGGACAAAATGAGGTGATAGCCGAGGCTATTTGAACCACCCCACCGCCGGCACTCGGATAGTAATCTTGGGCATAGCATTTTACCAAATCACCTCATTCTTTGGGGCACACGTGAGGAACACAAATGCGAACAAGCCTGAATGGTCCCCAGGACAATATGCAACTGAAAACTCACACCCCAGAAGTGACTCGAACCCATACTCCCAGAAGCAACGCAACTGGTATGTACAAGACGCCTTAATCCACTTGACCATCACGACTGGACAAAATGAGGTGATAGCCGAGGCTATTTGAACCACCCCACCGCCGGCACTCGGATAGTAATCTTGGGCATAGCATTTTACCAAATCACCTCATTCTTTGGGGCACACGTGAGGAACACAAATGCGAACAAGCCTGAATGGTCCCCAGGACAATATGCAACTGAAAACTCACACCCCAGAAGTGACTCGAACCCATACTCCCAGAAGCAACGCAACTGGTATGTACAAGACGCCTTAATCCACTTGACCATCACGACCGGACAAAATGAGGTGATAGCCGAGGCTATTTGAACCACCCCACCGCCGGCACTCGGATAGTAATCTTGGGCATAGCATTTTACCAAATCACCTCATTCTTTGGGGCACACGTGAGGAACACAAATGCGAACAAGCCTGAATGGTCCCCAGGACAATATGCAACTGAAAACTCACACCCCAGAAGTGACTCGAACCCATACTCCCAGAAGCAACGCAACTGGTATGTACAAGACGCCTTAATCCACTTGACCATCATGACCGGACAAAATGAGGTGATAGCCGAGGCTATTTGAACCACCCCACCGCCGGCACTCGGATAGTAATCTTGGGCATAGCATTTTACCAAATCACCTCATTCTTTGGGGCACACGTGAGGAACACAAATGCGAACAAGCCTGAATGGTCCCCAGGACAATATGCAACTGAAAACTCACACCCCAGAAGTGACTCGAACCCATACTCCCAGAAGCAACGCAACTGGTATGTACAAGACGCCTTAATCCACTTGACCATCACGACCGGACAAAATGAGGTGATAGCCGAGGCTATTTGAACCACCCCACCGCCGGCACTCGGATAGTAATCTTGGGCATAGCATTTTACCAAATCACGTCATTCTTTGGGGCACACGAGAGGAACACAAATGCGAACAAGCCTGAATGGTCCCCAGGACAATATGCAACTGAAAACTCACACCCCAGAAGTGACTCGAACCCATACTCCCAGAAGCAACGCAACTGGTATGTACAAGACGCCTTAATCCACTTGACCATCACGACCGGACAAAATGAGGTGATAGCCGAGGCTATTTGAACCACCCCACCGCCGGCACTCGGATAGTAATCTTGGGCATAGCATTTTACCAAATCACCTCATTCTTTGGGGCACACGTGAGGAACACAAATGCGAACAAGCCTGAATGGTCCCCAGGACAATATGCAACTGAAAACTCACACCCCAGAAGTGACTCGAACCCATACTCCCAGAAGCAACGCAACTGGTATGTACAAGACGCCTTAATCCACTTGACCATCACGACCGGACAAAATGAGGTGATAGCCGAGGCTATTTGAACCACCCCACCGCCGGCACTCGGATAGTAATCTTGGGCATAGCATTTTACCAAATCACCTCATTCTTTGGGGCACACGTGAGGAACACAAATGCGAACAAGCCTGAATGGTCCCCAGGACAATATGCAACTGAAAACTCACACCCCAGAAGTGACTCGAACCCATACTCCCAGAAGCAACGCAACTGGTATGTACAAGACGCCTTAATCCACTTGACCATCACGACCGGACAAAATGAAGTGATAGCCGAGGCTATTTGAACCACCCCACCGCCGGCACTCGGATAGTAATCTTGGGCATAGCATTTTACCAAATCACCTCATTCTTTGGGGCACACGTGAGGAACACAAATGCGAACAAGCCTGAATGGTCCCCAGGACAATATGCAACTGAAAACTCACACCCCAGAAGTGACTCGAACCCATACTCCCAGAAGCAACGCAACTGGTATGTACAAGACGCCTTAATCCACTTGACCATCACGACCGGACAAAATGAGGTGATAGCCGAGGCTATTTGAACCACCCCACCGCCGGCACTCGGATATTAATCTTGGGCATAGCATTTTACCAAATCACCTCATTCTTTGGGGCACACGTGAGGAACACAAATGCGAACAAGCCTGAATGGTCCCCAGGACAATATGCAACTGAAAACTCACACCCCAGAAGTGACTCGAACCCATACTCCCAGAAGCAACGCAACTGGTATGTACAAGACGCCTTAATCCACTTGACCATCACGACCGGACAAAATGAGGTGATAGCCGAGGCTATTTGAACCACCCCACCGCCGGCACTCGGATAGTAATCTTGGGCATAGCATTTTACCAAATCACCTCATTCTTTGGGGCACACGTGAGGAACACAAATGCGAACAAGCCTGAATGGTCCCCAGGACAATATGCAACTGAAAACTCACACCCCAGAAGTGACTCGAACCCATACTCCCAGAAGCAACGCAACTGGTATGTACAAGACGCCTTAATCCACTTGACCATCACGACCGGACAAAATGAGGTGATAGCCGAGGCTATTTGAACCACCCCACCGCCGGCACTCGGATAGTAATCTTGGGCATAACATTTTACCAAATCACCTCATTCTTTGGGGCACACGTGAGGAACACAAATGCGAACAAGCCTGAATGGTCCCCAGGACAATATGCAACTGAAAACTCACACCCCAGAAGTGACTCGAACCCATACTCCCAGAAGCAACGCAACTGGTATGTACAAGACGCCTTAATCCACTTGACCATCACGACCGGACAAAATGAGGTGATAGCCGAGGCTATTTGAACCACCCCACCGCCGGCACTCGGATAGTAATCTTGGGCATAGCATTTTACCAAATCACCTCATTCTTTGGGGCACACGTGAGGAACACAAATGCGAACAAGCCTGAATGGTCCCCAGGACAATATGCAACTGAAAACTCACACCCCAGAAGTGACTCGAACCCATACTCCCAGAAGCAACGCAACTGGTATGTACAAGACGCCTTAATCCACTTGACCATCACGACCGGACAAAATGAGGTGATAGCCGAGGCTATTTGAACCACCCCACCGCCGGCACTCGGATAGTAATCTTGGGCATAGCATTTTACCAAATCACCTCATTCTTTGGGGCACACGTGAGGAACACAAATGCGAACAAGCCTGAATGGTCCCCAGGACAATATGCAACTGAAAACTCACACCCCAGAAGTGACTCGAACCCATACTCCCAGAAGCAACGCAACTGGTATGTACAAGACGCCTTAATCCACTTGACCATCACGACCGGACAAAATGAGGTGATAGCCGAGGCTATTTGAACCACCCCACCGCCGGCACTCGGATAGTAATCTTGGGCATAGCATTTTACCAAATCACCTCATTCTT
This sequence comes from Procambarus clarkii, assembly GCF_040958095.1. Lineage (NCBI taxonomy): Eukaryota > Metazoa > Arthropoda > Malacostraca > Decapoda > Cambaridae > Procambarus > Procambarus clarkii. Next base: position 162,391 of record NC_091205.1, on the reverse strand, counting down.
TGGGGCACACGTGAGGAACACAAATGCGAACAAGCCTGAATGGTCCCCAGGACAATATGCAACTGAAAACTCACACCCCAGAAGTGACTCGAACCCATACTCCCAGAAGCAACGCAACTGGTATGTACAAGACGCCTTAATCCACTTGACCATCACGACCGGACAAAATGAGGTGATAGCCGAGGCTATTTGAACCACCCCACCGCCGGCACTCGGATAGTAATCTTGGGCATAGCATTTTACCAAATCACCTCATTCTTTGGGGCACACGTGAGGAACACAAATGCGAACAAGCCTGAATGGTCCCCAGGACAATATGCAACTGAAAACTCACACCCCAGAAGTGACTCGAACCCATACTCCCAGAAGCAACGCAACTGGTATGTACAAGACGCCTTAATCCACTTGACCATCACGACCGGACAAAATGAGGTGATAGCCGAGGCTATTTGAACCACCCCACCGCCGGCACTCGGATAGTAATCTTGGGCATAGCATTTTACCAAATCACCTCATTCTTTGGGGCACACGTGAGGAACACAAATGCGAACAAGCCTGAATGGTCCCCAGGACAATATGCAACTGAAAACTCACACCCCAGAAGTGACTCGAACCCATACTCCCAGAAGCAACGCAACTGGTATGTACAAGACGCCTTAATCCACTTGACCATCACGACCGGACAAAATGAGGTGATAGCCGAGGCTATTTGAACCACCCCACCGCCGGCACTCGGATAGTAATCTTGGGCATAGCATTTTACCAAATCACCTCATTCTTTGGGGCACACGTGAGGAACACAAATGCGAACAAGCCTGAATGGTCCCCAGGACAATATGCAACTGAAAACTCACACCCCAGAAGTGACTCGAACCCATACTCCCAGAAGCAACGCAACTGGTATGTACAAGACGCCTTAATCCACTTGACCATCACGACCGGACAAAATGAAGTGATAGCCGAGGCTATTTGAACCACCCCACCGCCGGCACTCGGATAGTAATCTTGGGCATAGCATTTTACCAAATCACCTCATTCTTTGGGGCACACGTGAGGAACACAAATGCGAACAAGCCTGAATGGTCCCCAGGACAATATGCAACTGAAAACTCACACCCCAGAAGTGACTCGAACCCATACTCCCAGAAGCAACGCAACTGGTATGTACAAGACGCCTTAATCCACTTGACCATCACGACCGGACAAAATGAGGTGATAGCCGAGGCTATTTGAACCACCCCACCGCCGGCACTCGGATATTAATCTTGGGCATAGCATTTTACCAAATCACCTCATTCTTTGGGGCACACGTGAGGAACACAAATGCGAACAAGCCTGAATGGTCCCAAGGACAATATGCAACTGAAAACTCACACCCCAGAAGTGACTCGAACCCATACTCCCAGAAGCAACGCAACTGGTATGTACAAGACGCCTTAATCCACTTGACCATCACGACCGGACAAAATGAGGTGATAGCCGAGGCTATTTGAACCACCCCACCGCCGGCACTCGGATAGTAATCTTGGGCATAGCATTTTACCAAATCACCTCATTCTTTGGGGCACACGTGAGGAACACAAATGCGAACAAGCCTGAATGGTCCCCAGGACAATATGCAACTGAAAACTCACACCCCAGAAGTGACTCGAACCCATACTCCCAGAAGCAACGCAACTGGTATGTACAAGACGCCTTAATCCACTTGACCATCACGACCGGACAAAATGAGGTGATAGCCGAGGCTATTTGAACCACCCCACCGCCGGCACTCGGATAGTAATCTTGGGCATAACATTTTACCAAATCACCTCATTCTTTGGGGCACACGTGAGGAACACAAATGCGAACAAGCCTGAATGGTCCCCAGGACAATATGCAACTGAAAACTCACACCCCAGAAGTGACTCGAACCCATACTCCCAGAAGCAACGCAACTGGTATGTACAAGACGCCTTAATCCACTTGACCATCACGACCGGACAAAATGAGGTGATAGCCGAGGCTATTTGAACCACCCCACCGCCGGCACTCGGATAGTAATCTTGGGCATAGCATTTTACCAAATCACCTCATTCTTTGGGGCACACGTGAAGGAACACAAATGCGAACAAGCCTGAATGGTCCCCAGGACAATATGCAACTGAAAACTCACACCCCAGAAGTGACTCGAACCCATACTCCCAGAAGCAACGCAACTGGTATGTACAAGACGCCTTAATCCACTTGACCATCACGACCAGACAAAATGAGGTGATAGCCGAGGCTATTTGAACCACCCCACCGCCGGCACTCGGATAGTAATCTTGGGCATAGCATTTTACCAAATCACCTCATTCTTTGGGGCACACGTGAGGAACACAAATGCGAACAAGCCTGAATGGTCCCCAGGACAATATGCAACTGAAAACTCACACCCCAGAAGTGACTCGAACCCATACTCCCAGAAGCAACGCAACTGGTATGTACAAGACGCCTTAATCCACTTGACCATCACGACCGGACAAAATGAGGTGATAGCCGAGGCTATTTGAACCACCCCACCGCCGGCACTCGGATAGTAATCTTGGGCATAGCATTTTACCAAATCACCTCATTCTTTGGGGCACACGTGAGGAACACAAATGCGAACAAGCCTGAATGGTCCCCAGGACAATATGCAACTGAAAACTCACACCCCAGAAGTGACTCGAACCCATACTCCCAGAAGCAACGCAACTGGTATGTACAAGACGCCTTAATCCACTTGACCATCACGACCGGACAAAATGAGGTGATAGCCGAGGCTATTTGAACCACCCCACCGCCGGCACTCGGATAGTAATCTTGGGCATAGCATTTTACCAAATCACCTCATTCTTTGGGGCACACGTGAGGAACACAAATGCGAACAAGCCTGAATGGTCCCCAGGACAATATGCAACTGAAAACTCACACCCCAGAAGTGACTCGAACCCATACTCCCAGAAGCAACGCAACTGGTATGTACAAGACGCCTTAATCCACTTGACCATCACGACCGGACAAAATGAGGTGATAGCCGAGGCTATTTGAACCACCCCACCGCCGGCACTCGGATAGTAATCTTGGGCATAACATTTTACCAAATCACCTCATTCTTTGGGGCACACGTGAGGAACACAAATGCGAACAAGCCTGAATGGTCCCCAGGACAATATGCAACTGAAAACTCACACCCCAGAAGTGACTCGAACCCATACTCCCAGAAGCAACGCAACTGGTATGTACAAGACGCCTTAATCCACTTGACCATCACGACCGGACAAAATGAGGTGATAGCCGAGGCTATTTGAACCACCCCACCGCCGGCACTCGGATAGTAATCTTGGGCATAGCATTTTACCAAATCACCTCATTCTTTGGGGCACACGTGAGGAACACAAATGCGAACAAGCCTGAATGGTCCCCAGGACAATATGCAACTGAAAACTCACACCCCAGAAGTGACTCGAACCCATACTCCCAGAAGCAACGCAACTGGTATGTACAAGACGCCTTAATCCACTTGACCATCACGACCGGACAAAATGAGGTGATAGCCGAGGCTATTTGAACCACCCCACCGCCGGCACTCGGATAGTAATCTTGGGCATAACATTTTACCAAATCACCTCATTCTTTGGGGCACACGTGAGGAACACAAATGCGAACAAGCCTGAATGGTCCCCAGGACAATATGCAACTGAAAACTCACACCCCAGAAGTGACTCGAACCCATACTCCCAGAAGCAACGCAACTGGTATGTACAAGACGCCTTAATCCACTTGACCATCACGACCGGACAAAATGAGGTGATAGCCGAGGCTATTTGAACCACCCCACCGCCGGCACTCGGATAGTAATCTTGGGCATAGCATTTTACCAAATCACCTCATTCTTTGGGGCACACGTGAGGAACACAAATGCGAACAAGCCTGAATGGTCCCCAGGACAATATGCAACTGAAAACTCACACCCCAGAAGTGACTCGAACCCATACTCCCAGAAGCAACGCAACTGGTATGTACAAGACGCCTTAATCCACTTGACCATCACGACCGGACAAAATGAGGTGATAGCCGAGGCTATTTGAACCACCCCACCGCCGGCACTCGGATAGTAATCTTGGGCATAGCATTTTACCAAATCACCTCATTCTTTGGGGCACACGTGAGGAACACAAATGCGAACAAGCCTGAATGGTCCCCAGGACAATATGCAACTGAAAACTCACACCCCAGAAGTGACTCGAACCCATACTCCCAGAAGCAACGCAACTGGTATGTACAAGACGCCTTAATCCACTTGACCATCACGACCGGACAAAATGAGGTGATAGCCGAGGCTATTTGAACCACCCCACCGCCGGCACTCGGATAGTAATCTTGGGCATAGCATTTTACCAAATCACCTCATTCTTTGGGGCACACGTGAGGAACACAAATGCGAACAAGCCTGAATGGTCCCCAGGACAATATGCAACTGAAAACTCACACCCCAGAAGTGACTCGAACCCATACTCCCAGAAGCAACGCAACTGGTATGTACAAGACGCCTTAATCCACTTGACCATCACGACCGGACAAAATGAGGTGATAGCCGAGGCTATTTGAACTACCCCACCGCCGGCACTCGGATAGTAATCTTGGGCATAGCATTTTACCAAATCACCTCATTCTTTGGGGCACACGTGAGGAACACAAATGCGAACAAGCCTGAATGGTCCCCAGGACAATATGCAACTGAAAACTCACACCCCAGAAGTGACTCGAACCCATACTCCCAGAAGCAACGCAACTGGTATGTACAAGACGCCTTAATCCACTTGACCATCACGACCGGACAAAATGAGGTGATAGCCGAGGCTATTTGAACCACCCCACCGCCGGCACTCGGATAGTAATCTTGGGCATAGCATTTTACCAAATCACCTCATTCTTTGGGGCACACGTGAGGAACACAAATGCGAACAAGCCTGAATGGTCCCCAGGACAATATGCAACTGAAAACTCACACCCCAGAAGTGACTCGAACCCATACTCCCAGAAGCAACGCAACTGGTATGTACAAGACGCCTTAATCCACTTGACCATCACGACCGGACAAAATGAGGTGATAGCCGAGGCTATTTGAACCACCCCACCGCCGGCACTCGGATAGTAATCTTGGGCATAGCATTTTACCAAATCACCTCATTCTTTGGGGCACACGTGAGGAACACAAATGCGAACAAGCCTGAATGGTCCCCAGGACAATATGCAACTGAAAACTCACACCCCAGAAGTGACTCGAACCCATACTCCCAGAAGCAACGCAACTGGTATGTACAAGACGCCTTAATCCACTTGACCATCACGACCGGACAAAATGAGGTGATAGCCGAGGCTATTTGAACCACCCCACCGCCGGCACTCGGATAGTAATCTTGGGCATAACATTTTACCAAATCACCTCATTCTTTGGGGCACACGTGAGGAACACAAATGCGAACAAGCCTGAATGGTCCCCAGGACAATATGCAACTGAAAACTCACACCCCAGAAGTGACTCGAACCCATACTCCCAGAAGCAACGCAACTGGTATGTACAAGACGCCTTAATCCACTTGACCATCACGACCGGACAAAATGAGGTGATAGCCGAGGCTATTTGAACCACCCCACCGCCGGCACTCGGATAGTAATCTTGGGCATAGCATTTTACCAAATCACCTCATTCTTTGGGGCACACGTGAGGAACACAAATGCGAACAAGCCTGAATGGTCCCCAGGACAATATGCAACTGAAAACTCACACCCCAGAAGTGACTCGAACCCATACTCCCAGAAGCAACGCAACTGGTATGTACAAGACGCCTTAATCCACTTGACCATCACGACCGGACAAAATGAGGTGATAGCCGAGGCTATTTGAACCACCCCACCGCCGGCACTCGGATAGTAATCTTGGGCATAGCATTTTACCAAATCACCTCATTCTTTGGGGCACACGTGAGGAACACAAATGCGAACAAGCCTGAATGGTCCCCAGGACAATATGCAACTGAAAACTCACACCCCAGAAGTGACTCGAACCCATACTCCCAGAAGCAACGCAACTGGTATGTACAAGACGCCTTAATCCACTTGACCATCACGACCGGACAAAATGAGGTGATAGCCGAGGCTATTTGAACCACCCCACCGCCGGCACTCGGATAGTAATCTTGGGCATAGCATTTTACCAAATCACCTCATTCTTTGGGGCACACGTGAGGAACACAAATGCGAACAAGCCTGAATGGTCCCCAGGACAATATGCAACTGAAAACTCACACCCCAGAAGTGACTCGAACCCATACTCCCAGAAGCAACGCAACTGGTATGTACAAGACGCCTTAATCCACTTGACCATCACGACCGGACAAAATGAGGTGATAGCCGAGGCTATTTGAACTACCCCACCGCCGGCACTCGGATAGTAATCTTGGGCATAGCATTTTACCAAATCACCTCATTCTTTGGGGCACACGTGAGGAACACAAATGCGAACAAGCCTGAATGGTCCCCAGGACAATATGCAACTGAAAACTCACACCCCAGAAGTGACTCGAACCCATACTCCCAGAAGCAACGCAACTGGTATGTACAAGACGCCTTAATCCACTTGACCATCACGACCGGACAAAATGAGGTGATAGCCGAGGCTATTTGAACCACCCCACCGCCGGCACTCGGATAGTAATCTTGGGCATAGCATTTTACCAAATCACCTCATTCTTTGGGGCACACGTGAGGACCACAAATGCGAACAAGCCTGAATGGTCCCCAGGACAATATGCAACTGAAAACTCACACCCCAGAAGTGACTCGAACCCATACTCCCAGAAGCAACGCAACTGGTATGTACAAGACGCCTTAATCCACTTGACCATCACGACCGGACAAAATGAGGTGATAGCCGAGGCTATTTGAACCACCCCACCGCCGGCACTCGGATAGTAATCTTGGGCATAGCATTTTACCAAATCACCTCATTCTTTGGGGCACACGTGAGGAACACAAATGCGAACAAGCCTGAATGGTCCCCAGGACAATATGCAACTGAAAACTCACACCCCAGAAGTGACTCGAACCCATACTCCCAGAAGCAACGCAACTGGTATGTACAAGACGCCTTAATCCACTTGACCATCACGACCGGACAAAATGAGGTGATAGCCGAGGCTATTTGAACCACCCCACCGCCGGCACTCGGATAGTAATCTTGGGCATAGCATTTTACCAAATCACCTCATTCTTTGGGGCACACGTGAGGAACACAAATGCGAACAAGCCTGAATGGTCCCCAGGACAATATGCAACTGAAAACTCACACCCCAGAAGTGACTCGAACCCATACTCCCAGAAGCAACGCAACTGGTATGTACAAGACGCCTTAATCCACTTGACCATCACGACCGGACAAAATGAGGTGATAGCCGAGGCTATTTGAACCACCCCACCGCCGGCACTCGGATAGTAATCTTGGGCATAGCATTTTACCAAATCACCTCATTCTTTGGGGCACACGTGAGGAACACAAATGCGAACAAGCCTGAATGGTCCCCAGGACAATATGCAACTGAAAACTCACACCCCAGAAGTGACTCGAACCCATACTCCCAGAAGCAACGCAACTGGTATGTACAAGACGCCTTAATCCACTTGACCATCACGACCGGACAAAATGAGGTGATAGCCGAGGCTATTTGAACCACCCCACCGCCGGCACTCGGATAGTAATCTTGGGCATAGCATTTTACCAAATCACCTCATTCTTTGGGGCACACGTGAGGAACACAAATGCGAACAAGCCTGAATGGTCCCCAGGACAATATGCAACTGAAAACTCACACCCCAGAAGTGACTCGAACCCATACTCCCAGAAGCAACGCAACTGGTATGTACAAGACGCCTTAATCCACTTGACCATCACGACCGGACAAAATGAGGTGATAGCCGAGGCTATTTGAACCACCCCACCGCCGGCACTCGGATAGTAATCTTGGGCATAGCATTTTACCAAATCACCTCATTCTTTGGGGCACACGTGAGGAACACAAATGCGAACAAGCCTGAATGGTCCCCAGGACAATATGCAACTGAAAACTCACACCCCAGAAGTGACTCGAACCCATACTCCCAGAAGCAACGCAACTGGTATGTACAAGACGCCTTAATCCACTTGACCATCACGACCGGACAAAATGAGGTGATAGCCGAGGCTATTTGAACCACCCCACCGCCGGCACTCGGATAGTAATCTTGGGCATAGCATTTTACCAAATCACCTCATTCTTTGGGGCACACGTGAGGAACACAAATGCGAACAAGCCTGAATGGTCCCCAGGACAATATGCAACTGAAAACTCACACCCCAGAAGTGACTCGAACCCATACTCCCAGAAGCAACGCAACTGGTATGTACAAGACGCCTTAATCCACTTGACCATCACGACCGGACAAAATGAGGTGATAGCCGAGGCTATTTGAACCACCCCACCGCCGGCACTCGGATAGTAATCTTGGGCATAGCATTTTACCAAATCACCTCATTCTTTGGGGCACACGTGAGGAACACAAATGCGAACAAGCCTGAATGGTCCCCAAGACAATATGCAACTGAAAACTCACACCCCAGAAGTGACTCGAACCCATACTCCCAGAAGCAACGCAACTGGTATGTACAAGACGCCTTAATCCACTTGACCATCACGACCGGACAAAATGAGGTGATAGCCGAGGCTATTTGAACCACCCCACCGCCGGCACTCGGATAGTAATCTTGGGCATAGCATTTTACCAAATCACCTCATTCTTTGGGGCACACGTGAGGAACACAAATGCGAACAAGCCTGAATGGTCCCCAGGACAATATGCAACTGAAAACTCACACCCCAGAAGTGACTCGAACCCATACTCCCAGAAGCAACGCAACTGGTATGTACAAGACGCCTTAATCCACTTGACCATCACGACCGGACAAAATGAGGTGATAGCCGAGGCTATTTGAACCACCCCACCGCCGGCACTCGGATAGTAATCTTGGGCATAGCATTTTACCAAATCACCTCATTCTTTGGGGCACACGTGAGGAACACAAATGCGAACAAGCCTGAATGGTCCCCAGGACAATATGCAACTGAAAACTCACACCCCAGAAGTGACTCGAACCCATACTCCCAGAAGCAACGCAACTGGTATGTACAAGACGCCTTAATCCACTTGACCATCACGACCGGACAAAATGAGGTGATAGCCGAGGCTATTTGAACCACCCCACCGCCGGCACTCGGATAGTAATCTTGGGCATAGCATTTTACCAAATCACCTCATTCTTTGGGGCACACGTGAGGAACACAAATGCGAACAAGCCTGAATGGTCCCCAGGACAATATGCAACTGAAAACTCACACCCCAGAAGTGACTCGAACCCATACTCCCAGAAGCAACGCAACTGGTATGTACAAGACGCCTTAATCCACTTGACCATCACGACCGGACAAAATGAGGTGATAGCCGAGGCTATTTGAACCACCCCACCGCCGGCACTCGGATAGTAATCTTGGGCATAGCATTTTACCAAATCACCTCATTCTTTGGGGCACACGTGAGGAACACAAATGCGAACAAGCCTGAATGGTCCCCAAGACAATATGCAACTGAAAACTCACACCCCAGAAGTGACTCGAACCCATACTCCCAGAAGCAACGCAACTGGTATGTACAAGACGCCTTAATCCACTTGACCATCACGACCGGACAAAATGAGGTGATAGCCGAGGCTATTTGAACCACCCCACCGCCGGCACTCGGATAGTAATCTTGGGCATAGCATTTTACCAAATCACCTCATTCTTTGGGGCACACGTGAGGAACACAAATGCGAACAAGCCTGAATGGTCCCCAGGACAATATGCAACTGAAAACTCACACCCCAGAAGTGACTCGAACCCATACTCCCAGAAGCAACGCAACTGGTATGTACAAGACGCCTTAATCCACTTGACCATCACGACCGGACAAAATGAGGTGATAGCCGAGGCTATTTGAACCACCCCACCGCCGGCACTCGGATAGTAATCTTGGGCATAGCATTTTACCAAATCACCTCATTCTTTGGGGCACACGTGAGGAACACAAATGCGAACAAGCCTGAATGGTCCCCAGGACAATATGCAACTGAAAACTCACACCCCAGAAGTGACTCGAACCCATACTCCCAGAAGCAACGCAACTGGTATGTACAAGACGCCTTAATCCACTTGACCATCACGACCGGACAAAATGAGGTGATAGCCGAGGCTATTTGAACCACCCCACCGCCGGCACTCGGATAGTAATCTTGGGCATAGCATTTTACCAAATCACCTCATTCTTTGGGGCACACGTGAGGAACACAAATGCGAACAAGCCTGAATGGTCCCCAGGACAATATGCAATATGCAATATGCAACATTCAGGCTTGTTCGCATTTGTGTTCCTCACGTGTGCCCCAAAGAATGAGGTGATTTGGTAAAATGCTATGCCCAAGATTACTATCCGAGTGCCGGCGGTGGGGTGGTTCAAATAGCCTCGGCTATCACCTCATTTTGTCCGGTCGTGATGGTCAAGTGGATTAAGGCGTCTTGTACATACCAGTTGCGTTGCTTCTTGGAGTATGGGTTCGAGTCACTTCTGGGGTGTGAGTTTTCAGTTGCATATTGTCCTGGGGACCATTCAGGCTTGTTCGCATATATATATATATATATATATATATATATATATATATATATATATAGATATATATATAAATATGCGGAAAATCCACAGAGAAATATGAAAGGAGGTGAACGTTTCGGCTTTGTTAATGCCTTTGTCAACACCAGACTGACTGTCAGTCTGGTGTTGACAAAGGCATTAACAAAGCCGAAACGTTCACCTCCTTTCATATTTCTCTGTGGATTTTCCGCATAAAATGATCAGTGTTTTGTGATCGTCAATTGCATATATAAATATATATATATATATATATATATATATATATATATATATATATATATATATATATATATATATATATATATATAGATATATATATATATATATATATATATATATATATATAGATATATATATATAAATATATATATAAATATATATATATATAGATATATATATATATAAATATATATATAAATATATATATATATATATATATATATATATATATATATATATATATATATATATATGCAGAATAACCTATATGAAAAATAGAAAATGCTTAACGCGTTTTCGGCTAATTCGCCTTCATCAGAGCAAAGTAGAATGATTCTACTTTGGGATTCTAATAGGGATTCTACTTTGCTCTGATGAAGGCGAATTAGCCGAAAACGCGTTAAGCATTTTCTATTTTTCATATGTGGTTATTCTGCATACTTGGATCATTGTTTTTGTGATCATTGTTGCATATATATATATATATATATATATATACATATATATATATATATATATATATATATATATATATATATATATAGATATATATATATAAATATATAAATATATATATATATATATATATATATATATATATATATATATATATATATATATATATATATATATATATATATAGGGAGTACCACCTCTAGCTGGAAGAAGGGGGACCCATAGCCTCGGAGGAAACCACGCATAACGCATTAGAGGGAATGTTTAGATCCCCTCCAATACAGTTTCTGTGTGCTTTTCTCCTACCACCCCCTTCCTTTTTTATTTTTTGTGCTTTATTATGCATTTGATGGTTACAAGATATACATGGGTTGATACAAAAATAATAATGCAAAAAGGTGCTTAAAGGTTATGGATCTCTTGAAAAACACAACAATGGGAAATTAAATATATATATATATATATATATATATATATATATATATATATATATATATATATATATATATATATATATATATATATATATATATATATATATATATACATATATATATATATATATATATATATGTATATATATATATATATATATATATATATATATATATATATATATATATATATATATATATATATATATATTTGTTCATATATCTTGGGCATGTTATTTTATCAAATCACCTCATTCTTTGGGGCACACCTGAGGAACACAAATGCGAACAAGCCTGAAGGTACCCAGGACTATATGCAACTGAAAACTCACACCCTAGAAGTGACTCGAACCCATACTGCCAGGAGCACTCTGCTGGCGTACAGGATCCCTTAACCGCTCGACCAACACGACCGGCCAAAGAGGATGGTAGCTGAGGCTATTTCCATCCCCCCACCGGCACTCGGTTGGTAATCTTGGGCATGGTATTTTATCAAATCACCTCATTCTTTGGGGCACACGTAAAGATCACAAATGTGAACCAACTTGAATAGTCCCCAGGACTACATGCAACTGAAAACTCACACCCTAGAAGTGACTCGAACCCATACTCCCAGAAGCAATGCAACTGGTATGTACAAGACGCCTTAATCCACTTGACCATCACGACCGGACAAAATGAGGTGATAGCCGAGGCTATTTGAACCACCCTACCGCCGGCACTCGGATAGTAATCTTGGGCATAGCATTTTACCAAATCACCTCATTCTTTGGGGCACACGTGAGGAACACAAATGCGAACAAGCCTGAATGGTCCCCAGGACAATATGCAACTGAAAACTCACACCCCAGAAGTGACTCGAACCCATACTCCCAGAAGCAACGCAACTGGTATGTACAAGACGCCTTAATCCACTTGACCATCACGACCGGACAAAATGAGGTGATAGCCGAGGCTATTTGAACCACCCCACCGCCGGCACTCGGATAGTAATCTTGGGCATAGCATTTTACCAAATCACCTCATTCTTTGGGGCACACGTGAGGAACACAAATGCGAACAAGCCTGAATGGTCCCCAGGACAATATGCAATATGCAATATGCAACATTCAGGCTTGTTCGCATTTGTGTTCCTCACGTGTGCCCCAAAGAATGAGGTGATTTGGTAAAATGCTATGCCCAAGATTACTATCCGAGTGCCGGCGGTGGGGTGGTTCAAATAGCCTCGGCTATCACCTCATTTTGTCCGGTCGTGATGGTCAAGTGGATTAAGGCGTCTTGTACATACCAGTTGCGTTGCTTCTGGGAGTATGGGTTCGAGTCACTTCTGGGGTGTGAGTTTTCAGTTGCATATTGTCCTGGGGACCATTCAGGCTTGTTCGCATATATATATATATATATATATATATATATATATATATATATATATATAGATATATATATAAATATGCGGAAAATCCACAGAGAAATATGAAAGGAGGTGAACGTTTCGGCTTTGTTAATGCCTTTGTCAACACCAGACTGACTGTCAGTCTGGTGTTGACAAAGGCATTAACAAAGCCGAAACGTTCACCTCCTTTCATATTTCTCTGTGGATTTTCCGCATAAAATGATCAGTGTTTTGTGATCGTCAATTGCATATATAAATATATATATATATATATATATATATATATATATATATATATATATATATATATATATATATATATATATATATATATATATATATATATATATATATATAGATATATATATATATAAATATATATATATATATATATATATATATATATATATATATATATATATATATATATATATATATATATATATATATATATATATATGCAGAATAACCTATATGAAAAATAGAAAATGCTTAACGCGTTTTCGGCTAATTCGCCTTCATCAGAGCAAAGTAGAATGATTCTACTTTGGGATTCTAATAGGGATTCTACTTTGCTCTGATGAAGGCGAATTAGCCGAAAACGCGTTAAGCATTTTCTATTTTTCATATGTGGTTATTCTGCATACTTGGATCATTGTTTTTGTGATCATTGTTGCATATATATATATATATATATATATATATATATATATATATATATATATATATATATATAGATATATATATATAAATATATAAATATATATATATATATATATATATATATATATATATATATATATATATATATATATATATATGCTATATATATATATATATATATATATATATATATATATATATATATATATATATATATATATATATATATATATATATATATATAGGGAGTACCACCTCTAGCTGGAAGAAGGGGGACCCATAGCCTCGGAGGAAACCACGCATAACGCATTAGAGGGAATGTTTAGATCCCCTCCAATACAGTTTCTGTGTGCTTTTCTCCTACCACCCCCTTCCTTTTTTATTTTTTGTGCTTTATTATGCATTTGATGGTTACAAGATATACATGGGTTGATACAAAAATAATAATGCAAAAAGGTGCTTAAAGGTTATGGATCTCTTGAAAAACACAACAATGGGAAATTAAATATATATATATATATATATATATATATATATATATATATATATATATATATATATATATATATATACATATATATATATATATATATATGTATATATATATATATATATATATATATATATATATATATATATATATATATATATATATATATTTGTTCATATATCTTGGGCATGTTATTTTATCAAATCACCTCATTCTTTGGGGCACACCTGAGGAACACAAATGCGAACAAGCCTGAAGGTACCCAGGACTATATGCAACTGAAAACTCACACCCTAGAAGTGACTCGAACCCATACTGCCAGGAGCACTCTGCTGGCGTACAGGATCCCTTAACCGCTCGGCCAACACGACCGGCCAAAGAGGATGGTAGCTGAGGCTATTTCCATCCCCCCACCGGCACTCGGTTGGTAATCTTGGGCATGGTATTTTATCAAATCACCTCATTCTTTGGGGCACACGTAAAGATCACAAATGTGAACCAACTTGAATAGTCCCCAGGACTACATGCAACTGAAAACTCACACCCTAGAAGTGACTCGAACCCATACTACCAGGAGCACTCTGCTGGCGTACAGGATTCCTTAACCGCTCGACCAACACGACCGGACAAAAGAGGATGGTAGCTGAGGCTATTTCCATCCCTCCGCTGGCACTTGGTTGGTAACCTAGGGCATATAACCTTGGACATATAACCTTGCTTATATACTGAGTTCTTTGGGGCCCAAAGTCCCAAAGAGGCCATATGAAGGCATACACGACGTTGGTTTCTACAAGGCATTCTGTTTGGTGTCTGGGGGAGTGTTAAATGAGTAAATTGGCCGTTTTTTTTTTTTGTTCATAAGTGTATTTACGGCAAGGCACATGCTGACGAAAATGGATTGCATGGCCTGAACTGTGGAAAATCTGGCGGTTGGCACTCTAGACACGACGAAGCCAATGACATCATTAAGAGGACACTTGCCTCTTCCCAGTGTCCAGCGGAGAGAGAGCCCCCACAATGTAGTGAACCATAACTTTGCTAGCTATGCTGGCCGACAAAATAGAATCACACTACGCCCTTGGAAGGGTACTTACCTAGTTACTCACCTAGTTGTGCTTGAGGGGATTGAGCTCTTGCTCTTTGTTCCCGCCCCTCAACTGTCAATCAACTGGTGTACAGATTCCTAAGCCTATTGGGCTCTATCATATCTACATTTAAATCTGTGTAAGGAGTCAGCCTCTACCACAGCACTGCCTAATGCATTCCATCTGTTAACTACTCTAACATTGAAAAAGTTCTTTCTAACGTCCCTGTTGTTCATTTGGGTACTCAGTTTCCACCTGTGTCCCCTTGTTTGCGTACCACCCGCGTTAAAATGTTTATCTTTATCTACCCTGCCAATTCCTCAGAAAATTTTGTAGGTAGTGATCGCGTCTTCCCCTACTTCTCTGTCTTTCAGTGTCCAGTGTCGTGAGGTGCATTTCCCGCAGCCTTTCTTCCTAACTCATGCCTCTTAGTTCTGGGACTTGTTTAGTGGCATACCTCTGAACTTTTTTAAGCTTCGCTTTGTGCTTGACAAGGTATGGGCTCCATGCGGGGACTGCATACTCCAGGATTGGTCTTACATATGTGGTATACAAGATTCTGAATGATTCCTTACACAGGGTCAAGAAGGCAGTTCTGATGTTAGCCAGCCTCGCATACGCCGCAGATGTTGGTTTCAGGAGACAGATTTTTTTGTGATATCAACTCCCAGATCTTTATCTCTGTCCGTTTCATGAAGGACTTCCTCCCCCATTCGGTATCCTGAGTCTGGCTTCCTGTTTCCACCACCTAGTTTCATTACCTTACATTTACTGGGGTTGAACCTTAGTAGCCATTTGTTGGACCATTCATGCAGTCTGTCTAGGTCATCTTGAAGCCACATATTATCTTCCTCCGTCTTAATCCTCCTCATAAGTTTTGCATCATCAGCAAACAATGAGAGGAATGATTCTATACCATCTGGAAGATCATTTACATATATTCAGTCCTTGGACCCATACTGGGTCCAAGGACTGAACCCTGCGGGACCCCACTGGTGACGTCTCGCCAATCTGAGACCTCACCCCTCACAGAGACTCGCTCTCTTCTGTTATTTAGGTACTCCCGTATCCAATAGAGTACCTTTCGTTTCACTCCTGCCTGCATCTCCAGCTTTCGCACTAGTGTCTGGTGTGGCACTGTGTCAAAGGCTTTCTGGCAATCCAAAAATATGCAGTCTGCTCACCCCTGTCTTTCTTGTCTGATGCTTGTTGCCTGAAAGGTGTCAGACAGTTGGCGTGGGACTATACTTGCGTATCCACCCTGGCAACCACATACATCAATCTCTCTGCCGGCCAAGCAGGAGCCGCGGCGACACACAGAGAAAGATAAAAGTCAGACAAGTACAGGGTATTAGATCACCGGTACAACTACGTTCCAATAGGATTTGAGACCCCTAGAGCAGCAAGTTTCACTTCCAGCGCCTCATTGTCGTAATCCAGAGGGGGAATGCCCGGTGCGTCCTCAGTTCCTGCCCGACGTCGGAGGAGTTCGATGAAATCTACAGCCTCTAGGAAACAAATTTCCTTTATTTCCACTTAGTGTTAATTTTTGCAAACAAACAGATATGTAACTGTATAACCTTGCATAATAAAGCGTACAACATAAAAATGGGGGTGGTAGAAGAAGTGAACACGCATACGAATTCAGTGTTAGATGACAAGTTTCTTTCTGAATGCTCTGTGTTCCCTTCTTCGAGGCTATGGGTTCCTACAATTGCACCAGACGTGGTACCCCTTTTATATATATAATATATATAATAAATAATAAATTTGAAATCGTATAAATTCAACAAATAATAATGATTCTTTAACATCTAACACATTCAATATTCAAACATTTTCAGATCCGTCTTTCAGTGCCCCAAAGGATCAAAGGACGCCATGCAACCTGCAGAGGAGAAAACTGTGAAGATTCTTGCGACCCCGCCCCTTGTAAATGGACCTCCATGTCCAGGAGAGAGGCACAAAAAAGGACATTACAACGGCCAGCGAGCGTGTATGAGTTACTTTTGTGGATTGACTTTCACTACATGTCTCGAGGAATCAAAGGATTGAAGAATCGAAAGAATTGAAGAAAAAAGGTGTAGAATAGGGGAAGAAATGTTGCAATCTTGATTTTAGAGTTGGACGCAAGGTCAGGGAGCTGGGATTTGGGCCGAAAGATGGATCTGGAGAACACTTTGCAATCGCAGGATTGTGTTAAGTCTTGCAGAAAACAGTTGAAACTTGGGCTAACAGACGTGTGTTTGTGCAGGAAGAAGAGAACCTTATATCAAACAGCTCACCTTCCTTTCTCCTCTCAATCATTTATCTTGCTTCATATTAAAACAAAAATATTACCAACATTTACTGATAAATTATATGAAGTACAAAGTCAAATAATATAAATGATTGTTATTGACTATGAACATATAACACAAAAGCTAAAACAAATAGTTATTTAAAAAATAAGTGTCTGAAAGAGCCACATATTGATCATATAGGAACTTCGAAATGATCAAACTCAGGTTCACCTTCATCATCATTTTCACTCCTGAGTCATGATCAAGTCGCTGGTCTGTATAATGACAGTCAGCGAACCCAAGCTTTCTCTCTCTGTCTCTGTGTCTCTCTTCCCTACTGTTCTCATACCTTTCCATTCCTTCTTCCTTCATCCTTTTATCCCACTTGTTCTCTCTCCATCAGTACCTCTCTCCCATTCTCTAATCCTTCCGCTCCCTTCACATCCCTTTCCCCCCGTCACTTTCTCGCCTTTCCTACCGTGCTCTCTTCGTCCCGCTTTGTCTCTCGTTCTCTCAAATTCCAATTCAGCTATTATATTTTCCGTTCCTTCTTTCCAATATCTGTCTCTCCCTCCATCCCGATTTCCCTCCCTGTGTCTATCCTTCCCTCCCTACTGTTCTCACTACCTCAGCCCTCCCTATTGTTCTCACTACCTCAGCCCTCCCTACTGTTCTCACTACCTCAGCCTCCCTACTGATCTCTCTTCCTCAGCCCTCCCTACCGTTCTCTCTACCTCAGCTCCTCCCTACCGTTCTCTCTACCTCAGCCCCTCCCTACCGTTCTCTCTACCTCAGCCCCTCCCTACCGTTCTCTTTACCTCAGCCCTCCCTACTGTTCTCTCTACCTCAGCCCTCCCTACCGTTCTCTCTACCTCAGCCCTCCCTACTGTTCTCACTACCTCAGCCTCCCTACCGTTCTCTCTACCTCAGCTCCTCCCTACCGTTCTCTCTACCTCAGCCCTCCCTACTGTTCTCTCTACCTCAGCCCTCCCTACCGTTCTCTTTACCTCAGCCCTCCCTACTGTTCTCTCTACCTCAGCCCTCCCTACTGACCTCTCTACCTCAGCCCTCCCTACCGTTCTCTCTACCTCAGCCCTCCCTACCGTTCTCTCTACCTCAGCCCTCCCTACTGACCTCTCTACCTCAGCCCTCCCTACTGTTCTCTCTACCTCAGCCCTCCCTACCGTTCTCTCTACCTCAGCCCTCCCTACCGTTCTCTCTACCTCAGCCCTCCCTACCGTTCTCTCTACCTCAGCCCCTCCCTACCGTTCTCTCTACCTCAGTCCCTCCCTACTGTTCTCTCTACCTCAGCCCTCCCTACCGTTCTCTCTACCTCAGCCCCTCCCTACTGTTCTCTCTACCTCAGTACCTCCCCCACCGTTCTCCCTCACCAAATTCCTCACTACCAATAAATGTGCTGAAGGAAAGAGAGGAAACCCCCGTTCCTTTACTAGTGGTCAACAAGTGGAATGCACTAATAGAAGAAGTTGTAGAAGCCACCTCAACCCACAACTTTTAGCCCAGATTCGACCAACAACTCAGACGTCAGAATAGTTAAGGTAAAACAAGTACAACAACACTGGTAGGCGGGTCATATAGAGCTAGACCTCACTCCCCCGTAGGTACTGTTAGGTAACTACCCTTCTCCTATCCTCCACACTATCTCCATCAAACAACCCCCCCCCCCACCGCCTCCTTCATCCTCCCTCCTCCACCTACGCCTCCACCCCCACCACCACTTTTATGTTATTTGCGTCATTAAATGAACAGGTGCATTTCTTCACTAAGAGTGTATTAAATGTCTGGGAATGTATAATATTGCTCACGTATATGTAGTGTGTATAATGTTGCAGGGTTCATACACAATTAGACTGACCTGAAAGCATTTAAGTACTGTATTAGTTATGGGATATTAATCCTTGTATTAACAAATTCCGTTCTCCAAAACTCTTGTACAGTTATTCGTTATTTATCTTAGAAAAAAGTACTTGGCAAATATTTTTATATGCTGGAGAGGAAATATATGATGTACTAATTGGGCAATTTAATTTGCTAATACAATTATTAATATCCCATAACTGTCATAACTAATGCTTAACCGCTCTCAGATCAGTCAAATTGTGTATCAATCCAGCAATATTATACACGTTACATATTCATACGTGAGCAATACTATACATTCCCAGACATTTAATACAGTCTTAGTTAAGGAATGGATCTGTTCATTTAATGACGCACATTACAGAAAAACTGTTCAATGAATCTGTCCCAGATAGCATCATGTACGTATAATTTTTTTCTTGCACAATAAGATGTTCCAGAGTAATGTAATATTTAGAGACGAAAAGAAAGCTTAAACTGCAGGATTCCTACGAAAATAAGTCATAATTGCACCTGCGTCCTGTATTACTTAAAGGATTCCAAAATATATGAAGAATTAAATACAAAATTACCCCGTCACAAAATATTTTTACTAAAATAAGTATAGATTTTCAAATTTAACAGTAATAACGACCTAAAGCTAGTGATTTACGTGGTTGAGAGTTTGCAAGCTTCTTAACCCCCAGCACGTCTTGCCTGCACCATCTTAGACCCCAGCACGTCTAGCCTGCACCATCTTAGACCCCAGCACGTCTTGCCTGCACCATCTTAGACCCCAGCACGTCTTGCCTGCACCATCTTAGACCCCAGCACGTCTTGCCTGCACCATCTTAGACCCCAGCACGTCTTGCCTGCTGTGGGAAAATCCTAGCAGCTTTAATTCTTTTTTAAATCTGTGAATACACAAATATTTATTTATTTTTTAATTGACATTAATAATATATTTTATGTGATTCTTTTTCTTAGTTAGTTCTTAGTAATAAGTTAGTTAATTAGATAGTAGTAAGTAAGTGGACTGTATGTACTGATTCAGCTGCTTGAATTTATCTCACATAATTGGAGGGACAATTTGTAGCTTAAATTACTTTGAGATGGCTCCTTCATAAACCACAAATTGTTTACCTAGTATTTAACATAAATTATAAATCATACCACATATGGTGGTCTAATCTACTATCATACCACAATAAATGAATTTTTAATTACTAATACTATATCTACAGTATTGAACAAAAAGGGCGCTTAGCTGTTCCTGTTGATGGGGCCTGCTAAGGCTATGTAATGGTAGCATCAGGTTAGGGTGTAGCTCTGTGCCTCTGAGGGCCACGTAATGGCGGCTGTCAGGAGGCCTACAAAGCTTGATGTACAGCTAGTTGAAGCAATTTCTATAATTATGTTGGGAGCCAGCTTCCTGCTTCACTAACTTCCCTCACAATTACCTGTTTGGGATGTAAGGAATTAATAAAGGTTCCCTAAACATATAAGTACAGGTGTGACTTGTAATATGTGGAGCTGTGTAAAGTTGAGTAAACTCACTTGTTTGTGGATTTTTTTATGCTAATACCTGGCCACCAATCTATATTAAAAGATGCATCAATTAAAACAGAATACTTTAGTCGGATACTCAAGTGTTCCAGTTGAGTGGTAGAGGTGTTGCTGTGGTAGTTCTCTTGGGACAGAGTAAGTCTATCGTATGAGAGTAGCATCACAATTTTCTGTTAGGAGCAATCATTTCGTGTTGTTATTGTTATGATTCTCTCTTTCTCTCTCTCTGTAGTGATGCTCCCTCCCTCCTTTTTCCAATGTTTTGGTGGTTCTACTTCTGGATTTAATTTTACAGTAACAAGGGAGTCAAGCTATGTTTTGGTGTTAGTAATTATATTCAGTCCTAGTGAACACTTTTTTATTGAGTTTAATCACTAGACTGTTGTTTAAAAGAAATTAGAGTAATATAAATACGTGACGTCAATGACGTCATGGAATCACCCATTCTCTTTTCTTTAAGGGGATAACTCATGTTATTATGCGTGTCGGATTTCCGACATAATTCTGGGGGCGAGGAACATGGGTCGAAGTCCTGGTAAGGACTGTGATTACTTTATTCCTCTCCTTCAGAATTATAGTACTGCTTTAATTTTAGTTTGCATTGATGTGCTGCAGTCCTTTGGAGACAGATATCCCATACTGGCATTTCGGGTGCTGGAAGTCGTTGAACGGCTTCTTTTCTTTCCAGTTCTAAAGGAACTAATTTCTCGAATTTTTGAGAGTAGTGTTGCCTCTGCATTTTACTTTCACTATTCTCAAGATGCCCTGGTTGTCTTTATGAACAGAGACTATTTGGCCTATAGGCCACTTTGAGCGTACCCCATCGCTGTCCACCAGAACAGGGTTAAAGGGTTAATTCTGTTGTAGGGGTTGTTTGCCCCGTAATGATACTCCCTCAGAGCAGTAAGGTATTCTCGAGTCCATCGCTGTCCACCAGAACAGGGTTAAAGGGTTAATTCTGTTGTAGGGGTTGTTTGCCCCGTAATGATACTCCCTCAGAGCAGTAAGGTATTCTCGAGTCCATACGTCATTCCACAGACTGATCACCCCTGATAGAAGTTTGAAACATTGAACCAAATCACTCTCCCGGACATATGAAGGATCCTCTGATTCCTCATCCATAAGGGACACAAGGGTGCTGAGAGGTCTCCCATACATCACATGAGCTGGACTTAATGGTTCACACTGCAAAACATCATTAGAGAGGTAGGTAAGTGGTCGGTTATTAACTCGTGCTTCTATCTCTATGGCTACGGTTTGGAGCTCCTGTAGGTCAATCTTTTGGAGGTGTAGAGTTTTCTGTAGAGAACGTTTCACCGTACCAATCATGCGTTCATGCCTCCATGCCATGGTGCTCTGGGAGGTATGAATTTCCAGTGGCAC
Source organism: Procambarus clarkii (assembly GCF_040958095.1). Taxonomy (NCBI): domain Eukaryota; kingdom Metazoa; phylum Arthropoda; class Malacostraca; order Decapoda; family Cambaridae; genus Procambarus; species Procambarus clarkii. The sequence continues at coordinate 139,781 of NC_091205.1, read as the reverse complement.
TGCCGTTGATTTAGGGCCGTGCGTACCTTTGGGTGTGTCCAGATTTTCCTCAGACATGCTTCTCCTTCCACTAAGTTGGACCCATTGTCTGAGATCATTAATTTAGGACAGGACCTACGTGAAGCAAACCTGCGGAAAGCCTGTAAAAATGCCTCGGCACTCATATCAGGAGTCACTTCTAGATGGACTGCCCTTGTTGTGGCACAAGTGAAAAGACAGATATATGCCTTTACTAGTTTTTTGTCCTTGGTGCCTGTTAATGTTAGTGCTCCTGTGAAATTTACTCCTGTTGTCTCAAAGGGACGAATATGTACAACTCATTCCTTTGGAAGTGGAGGAGGGCCTGGATATGGACACACTCTGGCATGTTGACCAGATCATACACTAGAAGTTGAGGGGACGACAACGTTTCGGTCCGTCCTGGACCATTCTCAATCGACTTGAGAATGGTCCAGGACGGACCGAAACGTCGTCGTCCTTTCAACTTCTAGTGTGTGGTCTGGTCAACATACTTCAGCCACGTTATTGTGACTCATCGCCTACACTCTGGCATCGTATCTCCGGCAAATAACACAGGATTTAATTACTGATTTTACTGTCTGCCTACCTTGGGGTAGCCAGTACTGTTGTCTTAAGTCTGTGAGAGTATCTAATATCCCACAATGCAGAGTGTTGTATTTGTGTATGTGTAACAGTTAGTTTGCTTACTATGTGGTGACGAGGAAGCAATATTGGATTTTTTGCTTCCTGATCTATGTCAGCATGCTGTAGGCGGCCTCCGCATCTGATTATGTTATAATTGTCGGTGTCTAACCAGAGACCCAGATCATTTAGTAGCTTCTTAGGAACATTTTCAAATTCTGTCCTGAATGTGTCTGTCTGAGCTCTTTTGACCCAGTACCTTAGGGCACTAGGGAATTTATGCTTAATTCCTATTTTCTTTAGAAAATCAAACACTACTTGGGTGACACCTATTAGTTTGTTCAGTTCAGAGTACCGATGAGGATCAATTACCACAATCCGAGGTAGTTCTGGGTTCTCAGTGGGAACAGTGACATTGGTCACAAGGACTTGTGACTTTTGTTTAGGCCACTGGTCGCTGATTAGCCACTAAGGTCCATTGAACCACATCTCTGCCTTTGTTAATTGCCGTAAAGTCAGGCCTCGGGAGAGATAGTCAGCTGGATTCTCTCTGGTGGGTACATATCTTAGTTTATATCCTGCCGACAACTCTTGTATTTCCTTAACACGGTTACTCACGTAAGGATTCTTACTATTATTGTTTTTAACCCACTGTAGCATTGCCTCATTATCTGACCATACCACTGTTTCTTCAAAGTGGATGTGGCTTAAGGCCTTGATCAGATAATGAGCCAATCTTACACCTAGCAGTAAGGCTGTTAATTCCACTTGTGGCAAAGATCTTTTCTTTAAAGGTGCCACTCTGGCCTTTGGTGTGAGCAAATTGGCTTGCCCATTTGAGACCAGGTAAGCAACTGTGCCATAAGCCTTTCCTTGAGGAATCACAAAATACATGTAGCTTAATTGGTTCTTTTTCATTTACTACTGTGTTCTAAGGGAATTTGACAGACTCTTGGATACTTAAATTTTTCACTAGCCCTTGCCATTTTTCTTGTAAGGTAGGTGTTAGAAGATCATCCCAGCCTATCTTTTGTTGCCAACATTCCTGCATAATCAACTTTCCATTAATTAAGATTGGACTTAATAGTCCCAATGGGTCGAACGGTTTGCTGACTTGTGAGAGTAATTTTCTCATTGTTAACTTAGTGGTATCTGGCTCCACCCTCTTGATAGTCAACTTATCTGTTGTCGTATCCCATTTGACGCCTAGTACTTTTGTCCTCTCGGGTACCTGGTAGTCGGGAAATTCAGTTGCGATCCATTGATTTTATTTGGCATTGTTGGAGATCAACGACTGGAGAGGAATATTTGCTCCCATTAATTCTCAATTGGCCTCGTGGTATATGTTCTGCAGTTCACTCTCACTGCTGGATGTTCCTTGGAAATTGTCCACATTCAAGTTATTGCTAATTTCTGTTTTGTTTGGGCTATTGGACTTCTTCAAGTGCATATCTAAGGTAGCTTGAAGCAGAAACGGTGAAGATGTGGCTCCAAACAAAACAGACGCAAACATGTAAGTGATTCATTCACTGTTTGGATCGTTAGGATCCTCGATCCATAGGAACTTTGTGTAGTTCCGGTCTTCTTCTTGGAGACCTACCCTAAGGAAAGCCTTGCTGATGTCGGCCGTATATGCATCAGTCCCGATGTGAAACTTTAACAGCATGTCGTATAGCCTTTGTGTCAGGCTAGGTCCAGTTTGAAGGCAGTCATTTAACGAAACACTACTCTGCCTTGTCTTAGCGCTGCAATTAAATACTTTCCGTAATGAGGTAGTAGTAGAATTTTTCAGTACAGGGTGGTGTGGCAGGTAGTACCCTTCCTTTGGGTTATCATTTGTAACAACTTCGATAAATTTGTCATCGAGCTGCTTCTGTATTATTTCATGATACAACTTCAAGTTCTCAGGATGTCTTTGTAAGCGCAACACCTGTGATCGTAATTGGTTTTGTGCCATAAAATGCTTGACAGGTAGCTGAGGGTGATTCAGCTTCTATGGTAACCTGACCCAGTATTGATTATCTCTGTAGATAACTGGTCCAGGTATTGTTTGTAAGTCCAGTCGTCATCTGGGCTAGGCTGTTTAGGGACAATGCCGAGAGTTGCCAGGTCCCATAGTTTATGAACAGGGGGATCAAGCTCATCCTCGGACATGTAGTGGAGACTGTTCTCCTAGTCATGCAACCATTACTGGGTTGGCACGTTGGTGGTCTACAGGTGCTGGTTGCTTCAGTCTTAATACTGGGTCTGTTAGCAAATAGCCACTTGCAGATGGTAACGAGTTCATTCCTTGTTTCTCTTCCTTTCCTTTGATAAACTTATGGTAGACATCTGATCCCATAAGGATTCCAATATTCGAAAGGATGTCTGATGTGATTTTGTCAGCCAATTTGATTCCCTTTTCTTTCAGGAATTTAGCTGTTGTCCTTAGACCATATACATACAGGTCTGTTGGGAATCTATCTACTACAAGAGCTTGTATCGTTCGGACATAACTGCCTAAACGTACTTTAGGTTGTACTATCTTGAAGACTCGGGCTCCTGAGTTAGTCAGGAATCCTGCTATGTCTATTCGTGTCTCTCGAACAGGTTTGAGTTTCAGGGCACTACCAACTTCTTTGAGATAAAAGTCATTTGAGATCCTTGGTCAAATAATCAACGTACGGTGGCCTTGGACTTTCCATTTTTAATGATCAATTGAGCAGTGGGTAGGGCTGATTTATGATCAGACCTTGTTGAGAAGACACTTATGTCAGGTAACACGGTACAAAGCTGTACTGAAGCAGAAGTTCCGTCTCCTCCTGTGGTTTGGGAGACTTTGTACTTGAGTCCCCACAAAGTGCTGAATGGTGCTTATCCTTATTGCACCCAGTACAGGTGAGCATTTGAGTTGCACAGGTATCACGATTATGTAAACTTATTCACCTGGTGCATCTATGTAACTCCTTGAGTTGTTTTATGCATGTAGCACGATCGGGGTAAGCTTTGCAATGGTACATGGAATGTTGTTGTTCACAGAACACACATGGCCTCCAGATGTTAACAGCATCTTGGGAAGTCACCGGTTTGGGTGACGCATTAACTGTAGGTTTGGAGGGGCCAACTGCATATGTGCCTACACTGCCTTGTTTCCACTTTGGGGAGGGGGAAGTTGTTTTAGATTTATTCGGAGTACTGTTTGTACTCTGTTGTTTACTATTAGTGGTAGATGAAGGTTTAGATGTTGCTTTTCCATCTGGGTTATCTCTTTGTCTTTCTATTATGGAACGCAAACCTTCGGTTATCTCCTTTACTGTCAGAGAAGATTTGTTATATAAAACAAACAACTTATTCAGTACGTCACTGGGTAATTTGCGTTTCATATGGACTTGGATTATCCAGTCTGATTCTTCCAAGTGACCTTGTTCTTAAGTGCCTTGAGCAAGGACTCAGGCTCCAATCTAAAGGCTTGGAGTGAGTCAGCTGTACCATCTGGAGGGTTAATATCCAACAGCTTCTGGGTTAAAAGTCTGATAGTCCTTTCTGGATCAGCATAATCATCCTTAAGGAGCTGTACTGCGTTGTCGTACCCATCATCCGTAAAGGTCAGATTACAGACCACCTTTAACGCTTCATTCAATAAGACATATTGCAAATATGTAAATTTTGTTGTCTTTGCTACATTGGCATTAGAATCCACAGAATCGACAAATTTGTTCCAGAAGTTGTCCCAACTCTCGTCCTCTGTACCAGAGAAAGTTGGGAGACTGAGTGATGGTAATTTGACTTCTAGTTGTGTCTGGTTTTGGGAAGCTGTGGCTGCAATGTTTGTATTGGCCTTATATATGGTTATTAAATTGTCAAAGTGTTGTAACTTTGTATGTATTGTGTCTACGTAATCTGCGTTTTCTTGTACCTCAGCGTTCATTGCCTCTTCATCGATGTTGGTAGTTGCAAGGATATCCTGATATTTCAAGATTTGCATTAGCACATGTTGATATTTGGTCTGTGCAACCTTATAATGACCTAGTTCTACATAATCAACTGGAGTTTGATTACATAAATCCTCACATTTTTTGATCTGTCGGGTTAAGTGGCTCTTCATACCCGTGAGGGTCGCTTTTACATTTTTGGCAGTAAACATATTGGCTGTATTTGCTAGCCGTGTTGCAGATGTACTATTACTAAGCTTTGTTGGACTTTGATTTGGACAGTTTCTGGCACTTGAGCTAGTAGAGCCACAAGTTTCCAAATTAGAGATGTTTATCATTTAAAAAATACACATTATATAATCATGCACACTATAATTTGAGTTGTAACCTTGTGTCTCTGCTGGATTTTCCTCAAGTTAGCTCCTCAAAATCACTCTTGGTTGGCACGGAGACACAGGTTTACACTCAAAGGTGAAATGATTATAGTTAAATTATTACTATAGTTATGGCAATATTATGAAGACATATATATATGTACATATAAAAATATGTACTTGCTAGGTTGTAATATATGTTCAACTCTAGACAAGTGTAAAAGTTTTACCCTTACACCAGGTTAGCATAACAAATTAGACTAGATTGCTGTACAACACCAGCCTAAAATGTCCTACTCTTGTGCAAGAATTAGTTGTAAATAATGTGGCATGCAGTAATTATTACAGTAATAGTGCAATATTAAAAAGTAATGTTTATATAAACACTTAAAATTATAAAAAGCATATATATTTATGAATAAATTAGCCTCTTATCAATCTCATTTAATGAAAAAGCAAAATTGTTCTTGTGATACAGGCCTCGGAACAATAATAGTGCTTGTTGTAAGTTCTGTTCACTATTTGCTGAGATTGAAAAAGTTAGGCTAGAAATATGTAAAATGTATAACAGTGTCTTCCTGCTATAAATAATGTACATGTAAATATTGTGTAAATATTGCACTAATGTTATATATATAGATCCTAATCAGGATCATGTATCTAGGTTTGATGGACCATAATTTATGTGGGAAAATCCTAGCCACTTTAATTCTTTTTTAATTCTGTGAATACTCAAACATTTACTTATTTTTTAATTGACTTTAATATGATATTTGATTTGATTATTTTTCTTAGTTAGTTCTTAGTAATAAGTTAGTTAATTAGATAGTAGTAAGTAAGTGGACTGTATGTACTGATTCAGCTGCTTGAATTTATCTCACATAATTGGAGGGACAATTTGTAGCTTAAACCACTTTGAGATGGCTCCTTCATAAACTACAAATTGTTTACCTAGTCTTTGATATAAATTATAAATCATACCACATATTGTGGTCTAGTCTACTATTATACCAAAATAAATGAATTTATAATTACTAATACTATGTCTACAGTACTGAACAAAAAGGGCGCTTAGCTGTTCCTGTTGATGGGGCCTGCTAAGGCTATGTAATGGAAGCATCAGGTTAGGGTGTAGCTCTGTGCCTCTGAGGGCCACGTAATGGCGGCTGTCTGGAGGCCTACAAAGCTTGATGTACAGCTAGTTGAAGCAATTTCTCTAATTATATTGGGAGCCAGCTTCCTGCTTCACTAACTTCCCTCACAATTACCTGTTTGGGATGTAAGGAATTAATAAAGGTTCCCTAAGCATATAAGTACAGGTGTGACTTGTAATATGTGGAGCTGTGTAAAGTTGAGTAAACTCACTTGTTTGTGTTTTTTTAATGCTATTACCTGGCCACCAATCTATATTAAAAGATGCATCAATTAAAACAGAATACTTTAGTCGGATACTCAAGTGCTCCAGTTGTGTGGTAGAGGTGTTGCTGTGGTAGTTCTCTTGGGACAGAGTAAGTCTATCGTATGAGACTAGTATCACAACTCTCTCTCAGGAGCACTCGTTTCGTGTTGTTATTATTATGATTCTCTCTCTCTGTGTAGTGACGCTCCCTCCCTCCTTGTTCCAATGTTTTGGTGGTTCTACTTCTGGATTTAATTTTACAGTAACAAGGGAGTCAAGCTATGTTTTGGTGTTAGTAATTATATTCAGTCCTAGTGAACACTTTTTTATTAAGTTTAAACACTAGACTGTTGTTTAAAAGAAATTAGAGAAATACAAATACGTGACATCGATGACGTCACAGAATCACCCATTCTCTTTTCTTTAAGGGTATAACTCATGTTATTATGTTTGTCAGATTTCCAAAACCTGCACCTTTGTAGACCCCAGCACGTCTTGCCTGCACCTTCTTAAATATGTTTATGAGTTTAAACTCCTGGGAAAGCTCTGAGCTACGACTCTCACACAGTTTTTATTAAATCTCTCCGTGTGCCAGTCTGATCCTTGGGGTGATCTGGGGCACGGTATTTTAGACGGCTTTGATGAGGGAGGGTGCTGGAATGGGTATAAGGAGGGAGAGAGAGAGAGAGAGAGAGAGAGAGAGAGAGAGAGAGAGAGAGAGAGAGAGAGAGAGAGAGAGAGAGAGAGAGAGAGAGAGAGAGAGAGACAGAGAGAGAGAGAGAGTGAGAGCCCAAACCCCCCTGCAGTTTTTAAAATGTCTGAAATGTCGGAAATTTGACTCCTGAGCGTGATTTTTGAGCTTAATTCTGACTCTCTGCACCTATTTTCAGTTTCAAATTACGACGTTTCATACCGAAAATATGCCAATTACTGAAAACAGCGATGGGTCATATTTTGCCCAAACCCCCCCTGCAGTTTTTAAAATGTCCGAAATGTCGGAAACTTGACTCCTTAGCGTGGTTTTTGAGCCGAATTCTGACTCTCTGCACATATTTTCATTTCCAAATTACGACTTTTCATCCGCAAAATATACAAATTACTGAAAACGGCAAGGGTCATATTTTGCCAAAACCTTCTTAAGTTTTCAAAATATCTGAAATTTCGCACATTTAAATTCTGACTGTGTTTTCTGACTGCACCAATTTTAATTTTCAATTACCGACTTTTTATACCGAAAATGGTCCAATAGCGAAAACGGAGATAGGTCATATTTTGTCCAATCCCCCCAGCAGTTTTCAAAATATCTGAAATGTCGGAAACTTGACTCCTTAGCGTGGTTTTTGAGCCGAATTTTGACTCTCTGCAACTTTTTTCGTTTTCAAATTAAGAAGTTTTATACCAAAAATATGTCAATTACTGAAAACGGCGATGGGTCATATTTTGCACAAAACCCCCCTGCAGTTTTCAAAATATTTGATATGTCGGAAATTTGACTTCTGAGCGTGGTTTTATAGCCGAATTCTGACTCTCTGCTCCTATTTTCATTTTCAAATTACGAATTTCATTCCGTAATTATGCCAATAACAGAAAACGGCGATGTGTCGTATTTTGCCCAAACCCCCCTGCAGTTTTCAAAATATCTGAATTTCGGAAAGTTGACTCCTGAGCGTGATTTTTGAGCTGAATTCTGACTCTCTGCCCCGATTTTCATTTTCATATTACGACTTTTTATACTGAAAATATGCCAATTACTGAGAACGGAGATGGGTCATATTTGGCCCAAACTCTAATGCAGTTTTCAAAATATCTTAAATGTCGGAAATTTGACTCTTGAGCATGATTTTTGAAGAGAATTCTGACTCTGTGCACTTTTTTTCATTTTCAAATTACGACTTTTTATACAGAAAATAGGCCAATTTCTAAAAACAGCAATAGGTCATATTTGGCCTAACCCCCCCCCCCCCCCTTCCCCGCATTTTCTAAATATGAAATATGGTGAAAATTTGGCTCCTGAGCGTAATTTTTGAACCAAATTCTGATTCTCTGCATCTAATTTCCTTTCCATATTACGAAATTTTATACCGAAAATATGCCAATTAATGAAAACATCAATGGGTCATACTTTTCACAAACTCCCCTGCAGTTTTCAAAATATCTGAAATTTCGGAAATTTAACTACTGAGTGTGATTTTTGAGCCGAATTCCAACTCTCTGCACCTATTTTCACTTTCAAATTACGATTTTCATTCCGAAAATAAGTGAATTACAGAAAACGGCAATGGGTCATATTTTGCCCAAACCCCCCTGCAGTTTTAAAAATATCTGAAGTGTCAGAAATTTTAATCATAAGCGTAATTTTTGAGCCGAATTCTGACTCTCTGCACCTATTTTCATTTTCAAATTACGAATTTTCATTCCGAAAACTGCCAATTACAGAAAACAGCGATGGGTCATATTTTTCCCAAACCCCGCCTGCAGTTCTCAATATATTTGAAAAGTCGGAAATTTAACTCCTGAGAGTGTTTTTTGAGCAGAATTCTGACTCTCTGCACCTATTTTCATTTTCAAATTACGACTTTTCACCCGCAGAATGTGCAAATTACTGAAAACGGCAAGGGTCATATTTTGCCAAAACCCCCTTGAGTTTTCAAAATATCTGAAATTTCGCAAATTTATCTCCTGACTGTGTTTTTTGAGCCGAATTCTGACTCTCTGCACGAATTTTCATTTTTAAATAACGACTTTTTATACCGAAAATATTCCAATTACAGAAAACGGCAATAGGTCATTCCTTTCCCAAACCCCTCTTCAGTTTTGAAATTATCAGAAATATCGAAAATTTTACTCCTGAGCGTGATTTTTTAGCCGAATTCTGACTCTCCGCACCTATTTTCATTTTCAAATTAGTACTTTTCAATCGGAAAATATGCCAATTACTGAAAACGTTGAAGGGTCATATTTGCCCAAACCCCCTTGCAGTATTCAAAATATCTAAAATGTCGGAAATTTGATTCCTGAGCGTGATTTTTGAGCCGAATTTTGACTCTCTGCACCTATTTTGATTTTTAAATTACGAAATTTTATACCGAAAATATGCCAATTGCTGAAAACGTCGAAGGGTTTTATTTTCCCCAAACCCCCTGCAGTTTTCAAAATGTGTGAAATGTCGGAAATTTGACACCTGAGCGTGATATTAAGCCGAATTCTGACTCTGCGCCTATTTTCATTTTCAAATTATGACTTTTCATTCCGAAAATATGGCAATTACACACAACAGCGATGGGTCATATTTTGCCCAAATCCCCCTGCAGTTTTAAAAATATCTGAAATGTCGGAAATTTGACTCATGGGCGTGTTTTTTTGAGCCGAATTCTTACTCTCAGCACCTTTTTTATTTTCAAATTACGACTTTTCTTTCCGAAAATATGCCAATTACTGACAACAGCGATGGTCATATTTTGCCCCCCCCCCCTCTGGCAGTTTTCAAAATATTGAAATGTCGGAAATTTGACTCATGGGGCGTGTTTTTTGAGCCAAATTCCCGCTTTCTGCATCTATTCTCACTTTCAAATTACGATTTTCATTCCGAAAATATGCCAATTACAGAAATCGGCGATGGGTCATATTTGGCCAACACCCTCCCCCCCCCCCCCCCGCCTGCAGTTTTCAAAATATGTCAAATTTCGGAAATTTGACTCATGTGTGAGATTTTTGAACCGAATTCTTACTCTCTGTACCTATTTTCAACTTCAAATTACGACTTTTCATTTCGAAAATATGCCAATTACTGAAAACAGCGATGGGTTATATTTTGCCCTAACCCCACATGCAGTTTTTAAAATATCTGAAATGTCGGAAATTTGAAACCTTAGCGAGGTTTTTGAGCCGAATTCTGGCACTCTGCATCAATTTTCGTTTTCAAATTATGAATTTTTTACCGAAAAATATGCCAATTATTGAAAACGGCGAAGAATCATATTTTGCCGAAACCTCCCTGCAATTTTCAAAATATGTGAAATGTCGGAAATTGGAATCCTTAGCGTGATATATTAGCTGAACTCTGAGTATCTGCACCTATTTTCATTTTCCAATTACGAATTTTTATACCGAAAATATGCCAATTATTGAAAATGACAATGGGTCATTCCTTGCCCAAACCACCATGCAGTTTACAAAATATCTGATATGCCGGAAATTTGACTCCTGAGCGTGTTTTTTTAGCCGAATTCTGACTCTCAGTACCTATTTTTATTTACAAATTACGACTTTTTATACTGAAAATATGCCAATTATTGAATACAGAGATGGGTTTTTTATTTTTTTCCCTAACTCCCATGGAGTTTTCAAAATATCTGAAATGTCGAAATGAAATGTATTTCAGATATTTTGAAAACTGCAGAGGGGGTTTGGGTAAAATGTTACCCATCGCCGTTGTAAGTTCTTGGCACAATTTCGGTATAAAAAGTCATAATATGAAAATGAAAAAAGGTGCACAGATTCAGAATTCGGCTAAAAAATCACGCTCAAGAGTCAAATTTCCGACATTTCAGATATTTTGAAAACTGAATGGGAGTTATGGAAAAAATATGTCAATTACAAAACAAAAAATCACAAAAATATGTCAATTACTTAAAACGGCGATGGATCATATTTTGCCTAAACCCCCGCAGTTTTCAAAATATCTGAAATGTCGGAAATTTGAAGCCTGAAAAGTGATTTTTGAGACGAATTTTGACTCTGCACCTACTTTCATTTTCAAATTACGAATTTATATACTGAAAATAGGCCAATTACTGAAAACGGGGATTGGTCATATTTTACCCAAACCCCCCAGCAGGTTTCAAAATATTTGAAATGTCAGAAACTGGAATTATGAGAATTATGACTTTTTATTCCGAAAATAGGCCAATTACTTAAAACGAGGATGGGTCATATTGTGCACAAACCCCGCAGCTGTTTTCAAATTATTTGAAATGTCAGAAATTGGAATCATGAGCGAGATTTTTTAACCGAATTCTGCCTTTCTGCACCTATTTTCATTTTCATATTACGACTTTTTGTACCAAAAATGTCCCAATTACTGAAAACGGCGAAAGGTCGTATTTTGCCCAAACCACTCTGCAGTTTTCAAAATATGTGAAATGTCGGAAGTTTGACCCTTGAGCGTGATTTTTGAGCCAATTTCTGTCTCTTTACACCTATTTGCATTTTCAAAATACTACTTTTTATTCCGAAAATGTGACAATTTCTGACAACAGATATTGGTCATATTTTGCCCAAACCACGCTGCAGTCCCCAAAATATCTGAAATATTGGAAATTTTTCTTCTAAGCCTGACTTTTTATCCGAATTCTGACTCTCTGCACCTTTTTTCATTTTCAAATTACGATATTTATATTGAAAATGTGTCAATTACTGAAAACAGCGATGGGTCATATTTTGCCCAAACCCCCCTGTAGTTTTCAAAATATCTGAAAAGTCGGAAATTTGATTCCTGTGCATAATTTTGGAGCAGAATTCTAATTGTCTGCATCTATTTTCATTTTAAAATTATGACTTTTTGTACAAAAAATATGCCTATTACTGGTAACGGCAATGGGTCATTTTTTGCGCAAACCCGTCTACAGTTTTCAAAATATCTGAAATGTCGGAAATTCGACTTCTGAGCGTGATTTTTGAGCCGAATTCTGACTCTCTGCCTCTATTTTAGTTTTCAAATTTCGGATTTTTATACCGAAAATATGCCAATTACTGAAAACAGCTATGGGTCATATTTTGCCCAAACGCCCCGACAGTTTTCAAAATATCTGAAATATCGGAAATTTGATTCATGAGCACGATTTTTGACCTGAAATCTGACTCTCTGCACCAATTTTCATTTTCAAATCGTGACTTTTTATACCGAAAATGTACCAATTACTGAAAACAGCGATGGGTCCTGTTTTGCTTAAATCCCTGCAGTTTTCAAAACATCAGAAATGTCGGAAATTTGACGCCTGAGCGTTATTTTTGAGACGGATTTTGACTCTGCCTTTATTTTAATTTTCAAATTACGACTTTTTATTCCGAAAATAGGCCAATTACTGAAAACGGGGATTGGTCATATTTTGCCCAAACCCCCCAGCAGTTTTCAAAATTTTTGAAATGTCAGAAATTGGAATCATGAGAGAGAGATTTTTTAACCGAATTCTGCCTTTCTGCACCTATTTTCATTTTCATTTTACGACTTTTTGTACTGAAAATGTCCCAATTACTGAAAGGTCGTATTTTGGTCGTATTTTGGCGAAAGGTCGTATTTTGCGCAAACCCCTCTGCAGTTTTCAAAATATCTGAAATGTCGGATGTTTGACCCTTGAGCGTGATTTTTGAGCCAATTTCTGTTTCTCTACACCTATTTTCATTTTCAAATTACTAGTTTTTATTTCGAAAATATGACAATTACTGACAACAGCGATTGGTCATATTTGGCCCAAACCACGCTGTAGTTCCCAAAATATCTGAAATATTGGAAATTTTACTTCTAAGCCTGTTTTTTTATCCGAATTCTGACTCTCTTTACCTTTTTTCATTTTCAAATTTCGATTTTTATATTAAAAATATGCCAATTACTGAAAACAGCGATGGGTCATATTTCTCCCAAACCCCACTGTTGTTTTCAAAATATCTGAAATGTCGGAAATTTGATCCCTGAGCATGATTTTTATGCCGATTTCTGACTCTCTGCATCTATTTTCATTTTAAAATTATGACTTTTTATACAAAAAATATGCCTATTACTAGTAACAGCAATGGGTCATATTTTGCTCCAACCCCGCCAGCAGTTTTCAAAATATCAGATATGTCGGAAATTTGAATTTTGAAATTCGACGGCGATGGATCATATTTTGCCTAAACCCCAGCAGATTTCAAAATGTCTGAAATGTCGGAAATTTGAAGCCTGAACGTGATTTTTGAGACGAATTTTGACTCTCTGCACCTATTTTCATTTACAAATTACGAATTTTTATAACGAAAATATGCCAATTACTGACAACAGCTATGGGTCATATTTTGTCCTAACCCCTCGGCAGTTTTCAAAATATCTGAAATGTAGGAAATTTGACTCCTGAGCGTGATTTTTGAGCCGAATTCTGACTCTCTCCCTCTATTTTAATTTTTAAATTACGGATTTTTATACCGAAAATATGCCAATTACTGAAAACAGCTATGGGTCATATTTTGTCCCCCCCCCCCCCAGCAGTTTTCAAAATATCTGAAAACGCAGAAATTTGATTTATGAGCACAATTTTTGAGCCGAAGTCTGACTCACTGTACCTATTTTCATTTTCAAATCATGACTTTTTATACCGAAAATGTGCCAATTACTGAAAACGGCGATGGGTCCTGTTTTGCCTAATTCCCTGCAGTTTTCAAAACATCAGAAATGTCGGAAATTTGACGCCTGAGCGTTATTTTTGCGACGAATTTTGACTCTCTGCCTTTATTTTAATTTTAAAATTACGACTTTTTATTCCGAAAATAGACCAATTACCTAAAACGGGGATGGGTCATATTGTGCCCATACCCCCCAGCAGTTTTCAAAATATTTGAAATGTCAGAAATTGGAATCATGAGCGAGATTTTTTAACCGAATTCTGACTTTCTGTACCTATTTTCATTTTCCTATTACGAATTTTTATACCGAAAATATGACAATTACTTAAAACAACTATGGGTCACATTTTGTCCAAACCCCCCAGCAGTTTTTAAAATATCTGAAATGTTGGAAATTTGACTCCTGAGTGTGATTTTTGAGCCAAATTCTGACTCTCTGCCCCTATTTTAATTTTCAAATTACGAATTTTTTATTCCGAAAGTAGGCTAATTATTGAAAACGGGGATGGGACATATTTTGCCCAAACCCCCCAGTAGTTTTCAAAATATCTGAAATGTCGGAGATTTGACACCTGAGCGTGATTTTTGAGCCGAAATCTGACTCTCTGCACCTATTTTCATTTTCAAATCATGAATTTTAAAATGAAAATATGCCAATTACTGAAAACGGCGATTGGAAATATTTGGCCCAAACCCCCCAGCAGTTTTCAAAATATTTGAAATGTCAGAAATTGGAATCATGAGGGAGATTTTTTAAGAGAATTCTGCCTTTCTGCACCTATTTTCATTTTCATATTACGACTTTTTATACGGGAAATGTGCCAAATACTGAAAACGGAGAAGGGTCGTATTTTGCCCAAACCCCACAGCAGTTTTCAAAATATCTGAAATGTCGGAAGTTTGACCCTTGAGCGTGATTTTGGAGCCAATTTCTGTCTCTCTACACCTATTTTCATTTTCAAAATACTACTTTTTATTCCGAAAATGTGACAATTACTGAAAACAACGATTGGTCATATTTCGCCGAAACAACCCTGCAGTTTACAAAATATCTAAAATATTGGAATTTTTTCTCCTATGCCTGGCTTTTTATCCGAATTCTGACTCTCTGCACCTTTTTTCATTTTCATATTACGTTTTTTATATTGTAAATATGCCAATTAAGGAAAACAGCGATGGGTCATATTTTGCCCAAACCTCCCTGCAGTTTTCAAAATATCTGAATTGTCGGAAATTTGATTCCTGAGCATGATTTTTGAGCCGAAATCTGACTTTCTGCACCTTTTTTCATTTTCAAATCATGATTTTTATACCGAAAATGTGCCAATTACTGAAAACGGCGATGGGTCCTGTTTTGCCTTAACCCCTGCAGTTTTCAAAATATACGAAATGTCGGAAATTTGACTCCTGAGCGTGATTTTTGAGCCGAATTCTGACTCTCTACACCTATTTTCATTTTCGAATTACTACTTTTTATTCTGAAAATGTGACAATTACTGAAAACAGCGATTGCTCATAATTTGCCCAAGCCACGCTGCAGTTTTCAAAATATCTGAAATTTTGGAAATTTTACTCCAAAGCGTGATTTTTTGTCCGAATTCTGACTCTCTGCACCTTTTTTCATTTTCAAATTACGATATTTATATTGAAAATGTGTCAATTACTGAAAACAGCGATGGGTCATATTTTGCCCAAACCCCCCTGTAGTTTTCAAAATATCTGAAAAGTCGGAAATTTGATTCCTGTGCATAATTTTGGAGCAGAATTCTAATTGTCTGCATCTATTTTCATTTTAAAATTATGACTTTTTGTACAAAAAATATGCCTATTACTGGTAACGGCAATGGGTCATTTTTTGCGCAAACCCGTCTACAGTTTTCAAAATATCTGAAATGTCGGAAATTCGACTTCTGAGCGAGATTTTTGAGCCGAATTCTGAATCTCTGCCTCTATTTTAGTTTTCAAATTTCGGATTTTTATACCGAAAATATGCCAATTACTGAAAACAGCTATGGGTCATATTTTGCCCAAACGCCCCGACAGTTTTCAAAATATCTGAAATATCGGAAATTTGATTCATGAGCACGATTTCTGACCTGAAATCTGACTCTCTGCACCAATTTTCATTTTCAAATCGTGACTTTTTATACCGAAAATGTACCAATTACTGAAAACGGCGATGGGTCCTGTTTTGCTTAAATCCCTGCAGTTTTCAAAACATCAGAAATGTCGGAAATTTGACGCCTGAGCGTTATTTTTGAGACGGATTTTGACTCTGCCTTTATTTTAATTTTCAAATTACGACTTTTTATTCCGAAAATAGGCCAATTACTGAAAACGGGGATTGGTCATATTTTGCCCAAACCCCCCAGCAGTTTTCAAAATTTTTGAAATGTCAGAAATTGGAATCATGAGAGAGAGATTTTTTAACCGAATTCTGCCTTTCTGCACCTATTTTCATTTTCATTTTACGACTTTTTGTACTGAAAATGTCCCAATTACTGAAAGGTCGTATTTTGGTCGTATTTTGGCGAAAGGTCGTATTTTGCGCAAACCCCTCTGCAGTTTTCAAAATATCTGAAATGTCGGATGTTTGACCCTTGAGCGTGATTTTTGAGCCAATTTCTGTTTCTCTACACCTATTTTCATTTTCAAATTACTAGTTTTTATTTCGAAAATATGACAATTACTGACAACAGCGATTGGTCATATTTGGCCCAAACCACGCTGTAGTTCCCAAAATATCTGAAATATTGGAAATTTTACTTCTAAGCCTGGTTTTTTATCCGAATTCTGACTCTCTTTACCTTTTTTCATTTTCAAATTACGATTTTTATATTAAAAATATGCCAATTACTGAAAACAGCGATGGGTCATATTTCTCCCAAACCCCACTGTTGTTTTCAAAATATCTGAAATGTCGGAAATTTGATCCCTGAGCATGATTTTTATGCCGATTTCTGACTCTCTGCATCTATTTTCATTTTAAAATTATGACTTTTTATACAAAAAATATGCCTATTACTAGTAACAGCAATGGGTCATATTTTGCTCCAACCCCGCCAGCAGTTTTCAAAATATCAGATATGTCGGAAATTTGAATTTTGAAATTCGACGGCGATGGATCATATTTTGCCTAAACCCCAGCAGATTTCAAAATGTCTGAAATGTCGGAAATTTGAAGCCTGAACGTGATTTTTGAGACGAATTTTGACTCTCTGCACCTATTTTCATTTACAAATTACGAATTTTTATAACGAAAATATGCCAATTACTGACAACAGCTATGGGTCATATTTTGTCCTAACCCCTCGGCAGTTTTCAAAATATCTGAAATGTAGGAAATTTGACTCCTGAGCGTGATTTTTGAGCCGAATTCTGACTCTCTCCCTCTATTTTAATTTTTAAATTACGGATTTTTATACCGAAAATATGCCAATTACTGAAAACAGCTATGGGTCATATTTTGTCCCCCCCCCCCCAGCAGTTTTCAAAATATCTGAAAACGCAGAAATTTGATTTATGAGCACGATTTTTGAGCCGAAGTCTGACTAACTGTACCTATTTTCATTTTCAAATCATGACTTTTTATACCGAAAATGTGCCAATTACTGAAAACGGCGATGGGTCCTGTTTTGCCTAATTCCCTGCAGTTTTCAAAACATCAGAAATGTCGGAAATTTGACGCCTGAGCGTTGTTTTTGCGACGAATTTTGACTCTCTGCCTTTATTTTAATTTTAAAATTACGACTTTTTATTCCGAAAATAGACCAATTACCTAAAACGGGGATGGGTCATATTGTGCCCATACCCCCCAGCAGTTTTCAAAATATTTGAAATGTCAGAAATTGGAATCATGAGCGAGATTTTTTAACCGAATTCTGACTTTCTGTACCTATTTTCATTTTCCTATTACGAATTTTTATACCGAAAATATGACAATTACTTAAAACAACTATGGGTCACATTTTGTCCAAACCCCCCAGCAGTTTTTAAAATATCTGAAATGTTGGAAATTTGACTTCTGAGTGTGATTTTTGAGCCAAATTCTGACTCTCTGCCCCTATTTTAATTTTCAAATTACGAATTTTTTATTCCGAAAGTAGGCTAATTATTGAAAACGGGGATGGGACATATTTTGCCCAAACCCCCCAGTAGTTTTCAAAATATCTGAAATGTCGGAGATTTGACACCTGAGCGTGATTTTTGAGCCGAAATCTGACTCTCTGCACCTATTTTCATTTTCAAATCATGAAGTTTAAAATGAAAATATGCCAATTACTGAAAACGGCGATTGGAAATATTTGGCCCAAACCCCCCAGCAGTTTTCAAAATATTTGAAATGTCAGAAATTGGAATCATGAGGGAGATTTTTTAAGAGAATTCTGCCTTTCTGCACCTATTTTCATTTTCATATTACGACTTTTTATACGGGAAATGTGCCAAATACTGAAAACGGAGAAGGGTCGTATTTTGCCCAAACCCCACAGCAGTTTTCAAAATATCTGAAATGTCGGAAGTTTGACCCTTGAGCGTGATTTTGGAGCCAATTTCTGTCTTTCTACACCTATTTTCATTTTCAAAATACTACTTTTTATTCCGAAGATGTGACAATTACTGAAAACAACGATTGGTCATATTTCGCCGAAACAACCCTGCAGTTTCCAAAATATCTAAAATATTGGAATTTTTTCTCCTATGCCTGACTTTTTATCCGAATTCTGACTCTCTGCACCTTTTTTCATTTTCATATTACGTTTTTTATATTGTAAATATGCCAATTTAGGAAAACAGCGATGGGTCATATTTTGCCCAAACCTCCCTGCAGTTTTCAAAATATCTGAATTGTCGGAAATTTGATTCCTGAGCATGATTTTTGAGCCGAAATCTGACTTTCTGCACCTTTTTTCATTTTCAAATCATGATTTTTATACCGAAAATGTGCCAATTACTGAAAACGGCGATGGGTCCTGTTTTGCCTTAACCCCTGCAGTTTTCAAAATATACGAAATGTCGGAAATTTGACTCCTGAGCGTGATTTTTGAGCCGAATTCTGACTCTCTACACCTATTTTCATTTTCGAATTACTACTTTTTATTCTGAAAATGTGACAATTACTGAAAACAGCGATTGCTCATAATTTGCCCAAGCCACGCTGCAGTTTTCAAAATATCTGAAATTTTGGAAATTTTACTCCAAAGCGTGATTTTTTGTCCGAATTCTGACTCTCTGCACATTTTTTCATTTTCAAATTACTACTTTTTATACTGGAAATATGCCAATGACTAAAAACAGAATTGGGTCATATTCTGCCCAAACCCACCCTGAAGTTTTCAAATTATCTAAAATGTCGGAAATTTGATTCTTGAGCATGATTTTTGACCCAAATCTGACTCTCTGCACCTTTTTTCATTTTCAAATTACTACTTTTATGCCTAAAATATGCCAATTACTGGTTACGGCAATGGGTCATATTTTGACCCAACTCCCCCAGCAGTTTTCAAAATATCTGAAATGTCGGAAATTTGACTGCTGAGCCTAATTTTTGAGCAGAATTCCGACTCTCTGCACCTATTTTCATTTTCAAATTACGTCCTTTTTTAACGATAATATGTCAATTACTGAAATTGCGATGTCATATTTTGCCCAAACCCACTTGCAGTTTTCAAAATATCAGAAATGTCGAAAATTTGACCCATGAGTGTGAATTTTGAGCCGAATCTTACTTTGCAACTATTTTCATTTTCTAATTTCGAATTTTTAAACCGAAAATGTGCCTATTACTTGAAAACGGCGATGATGATTTCGGGGCTTTTTAGTGTCCCCGCGGCCCGGTCCTCGACCAGGCCTCCACCCCCAGGGGGGCAGCCCGTGAAAGCTGACTAACACCCAGGTACCTATTTTACTGCTAGGTAACAGGGGCATAGGGTGAAAGAAACTCTGCCCATTGTTTCTCGCCGGCGCCTGGGATCGAACCCAGGACCACAGGATCACAAGACCAGCGTGCTGTCCGCTCGGCCGACCGGCTATGGGTCATATTTTGCCCAAACCCCTTTCCAGTTATCAAAATATCCGAAATGTCGGAGATTTGACACCTGAGCGTGATTTTTGAGCCGAATTCTGACTCTCTGCGCCTATTTTCATTTCCAAATCATGAATTTTATACCAAAATTATGCCAATTACTGAAAACAGCGATGGGTCAAATTTTGCCCAAACCCCGCTGCAGTTTTCAAAATATCTGAGATGTCGGAAATTTGACTCCTGAGCTTGATTTTCGGGTCGAATTCTGACTCTCTGCGCCTATTTTCATTTACAAATTACGATTCTCTATAACGAAAATATGTCAATTACTGAAATCAGCGAAAGGTCATATTTTGACCAAACCCCCTTGCAGTTTTCAAAATAAAAGAAATGTCGGAAATTTGACACATGAGCGTGATTTTTTAGCCGAATTCTGACTCTCTGCACTTATTTTCATTTTCAAATCATGACTTTTTATACCGAAAGTATGCCAATTACTGAAAACGGCGATGGGTCATATTTTGCACAAACCCCCAGCAAATTTCAAAATTTCTGAAATGTTGGAAATTTGACTCTTGATCGCGATTTTTGAGCCGAATTCTGACTCGTTGCACCTTTTTTTCATTTCCATATCATGAATTTTCTACCGAAATTATGCCAATTACTAAAAACAGCAATGGGTCTTATTTTGCCCATACCCCCCCTGCAGTTTTCAAAATATCTGAAATGTCGGAAATTTGATTCCTGAGCATGATTTTGGACCCGAATTCTGACTCTCTGCACCTATTTTAATTTTCAAATTATGACTTTTTATTCGCAATATATGCCAATTACTGGTAACGGCAACGGGTCATATTTTGCCCCAACTCACCCAGCAGTTTTCAAAATATCTGAAATATCGGAAATTTGACTCCTGAGCGTGATTTTTAAGCCAAATTCGGTCTCTTTGAACCTATTTTCATTTCCAAATTACGAATTTTTATAAAGAAAATATGCCAATTACTGAAAACGGCGATGGGTCATATTTTGCCCAAACCCCCCTGCAGTTTTCCAAATATCTGAAATGTCGGAAATTTGATCCCTGAGCATGATTTTTATGCCGATTTCTGACTCTCTGCATCTATTTTCATTTTAAAATTATGACTTTTTATACAAAAAATATGCCTATTACTAGTAACAGCAATGGGTCATATTTTGCTCCAACCTCGCCAGCAGTTTTCAAAATATCTGATATGTCGGAAATTTGAATTTTGAAATTCGACGGCGATGGATCATATTTTGCCTAAACCCCAGCAGATTTCAAAATGTCTGAAATGTCGGAAATTTGAAGCCTGAACGTGATTTTTGAGACGAATTTTGACTCTCTGCACCTATTTTCATTTACAAATTACGAATTTTTATAACGAAAATATGCCAATTACTGACAACAGCTATGGGTCATATTTTGTCCTAACCCCTCGGCAGTTTTTAAAATATCTGAAATGTAGGAAATTTGACTCCTGAGCGTGATTTTTGAGCCGAATTCTGACTCTCTCCCTCTATTTTAATTTTTAAATTACGGATTTTTATACCGAAAATATGCCAATTACTGAAAACAGCTATGGGTCATATTTTGTCCCCCCCCCAGCAGTTTTCAAAATATCTGAAAACGCAGAAATTTGATTTATGAGCACGATTTTTGAGCCGAAGTCTGACTCACTGTACCTATTTTCATTTTCAAATCATGACTTTTTATACCGAAAATGTGCCAATTACTGAAAACGGCGATGGGTCCTGTTTTGCCTAATTCCCTGCAGTTTTCAAAACATCAGAAATGTCGGAAATTTGACGCCTGAGCGTTATTTTTGCGACGAATTTTGACTCTCTGCATTTATTTTAATTTTAAAATTACGACTTTTTATTCCGAAAATAGACCAATTACCTAAAACGGGGATGGGTCATATTGTGCCCATACCCCCCAGCAGTTTTCAAAATATTTGAAATGTCAGAAATTTGAATCATGAGCGAGATTTTTTAACCGAATTCTGACTTTCTGTAACTATTTTCATTTTCCTATTACGAATTTTTATACCGAACATATGACAATTACTTAAAACAACTATGGGTCACATTTTGTCCAAACCCCCCAGCAGTTTTTAAAATATCTGAAATGTTGGAAATTTGACTCCTGAGTGTGATTTTTGAGCCAAATTCTGACTCTCTGCCCCTATTTTAATTTTCAAATTACGAATTTTTTATTCCGAAAGTAGGCTAATTATTGAAAACGGGGATGGGACATATTTTGCCCAAACCCCCCAGTAGTTTTCAAAATATCTGAAATGTCGGAGATTTGACACCTGAGCGTGATTTTTGAGCCGAAATCTGACTCTCTGCACCTATTTTCATTTTCAAATCATGAATTTTAAAATGAAAATATGCCAATTACTGAAAACGGCGATTGGAAATATTTGGCCCAAACCCCCCAGCAGTTTTCAAAATATTTGAAATGTCAGAAATTGGAATCATGAGGGAGATTTTTTAAGAGAATTCTGCCTTTCTGCACCTATTTTCATTTTCATATTACGACTTTTTATACGGGAAATGTGCCAAATACTGAAAACGGAGAAGGGTCGTATTTTTCCCAAACCCCACAGCAGTTTTCATAATATCTGAAATGTCGGAAGTTTGACCCTTGAGCGTGATTTTGGAGCCAATTTCTGTCTCTCTACACCTATTTTCATTTTCAAAATACTACTTTTTATTCCGAAAATGTGACAATTACTGAAAACAACGATTGGTCATATTTCGCCGAAACAACCCTGCAGTTTCCAAAATATCTAAAATATTGGAATTTTTTCTCCTATGCCTGGCTTTTTATCCGAATTCTGACTCTCTGCACCTTTTTTCATTTTCATATTACGTTTTTTATATTGTAAATATGCCAATTAAGGAAAACAGCGATGGGTCATATTTTGCCCAAACCTCCCTGCAGTTTTCAAAATATCTGAATTGTCGGAAATTTGATTCCTGAGCATGATTTTTGAGCCGAAATCTGACTTTCTGTACCTTTTTTCATTTTCAAATCATGATTTTTATACCGAAAATGTGCCAATTACTGAAAACGGCGATGGGTCCTGTTTTGCCTTAACCCCTGCAGTTTTCAAAATATACGAAATGTCGGAAATTTGACTCCTGAGCGTGATTTTTGAGCCGAATTCTGACTCTCTACACCTATTTTCATTTTCGAATTACTACTTTTTATTCTGAAAATGTGACAATTACTGAAAACAGCGATTGCTCATAATTTGCCCAAGCCACGCTGCAGTTTTCAAAATATCTGAAATTTTGGAAATTTTACTCCAAAGCGTGATTTTTTGTCCGAATTCTGACTCTCTGCACATTTTTTCATTTTCAAATTACTACTTTTTATACTGGAAATATGCCAATGACTAAAAACAGAAATGGGTCATATTCTGCCCAAACCCACCCTGAAGTTTTCAAATTATCTAAAATGTCGGAAATTTGATTCTTGAGCATGATTTTTGACCCAAATCTGACTCTCTGCACCTTTTTTCATTTTCAAATTACTACTTTTATGCCTAAAATATGCCAATTACTGGTTACGGCAATGGGTCATATTTTGACCCAACTCCCCCAGCAGTTTTCAAAATATCTGAAATGTCGGAAATTTGACTGCTGAGCCTAATTTTTGAGCAGAATTCCGACTCTCTGCACCTATTTTCATTTTCAAATTACGTCCTTTTTTAACGATAATATGTCAATTACTGAAATTGCGATGTCATATTTTGCCCAAACCCACTTGCAGTTTTCAAAATATCAGAAATGTCGAAAATTTGACCCATGAGTGTGAATTTTGAGCCGAATCTTACTTTGCAACTATTTTCATTTTCTAATTTCGAATTTTTAAACCGAAAATGTGCCTATTACTTGAAAACGGCGATGATGATTTCGGGGCTTTTTAGTGTCCCCGCGGCCCGGTCCTCGACCAGGCCTCCACCCCCAGGGGGGCAGCCCGTGAAAGCTGACTAACACCCAGGTACCTATTTTACTGCTAGGTAACAGGGGCATAGGGTGAAAGAAACTCTGCCCATTGTTTCTCGCCGGCGCCTGGGATCGAACCCAGGACCACAGGATCACAAGACCAGCGTGCTGTCCGCTCGGCCGACCGGCTATGGGTCATATTTTGCCCAAACCCCTTTCCAGTTATCAAAATATCCGAAATGTCGGAGATTTGACACCTGAGCGTGATTTTTGAGCCGAATTCTGACTCTCTGCGCCTATTTTCATTTCCAAATCATGAATTTTATACCAAAATTATGCCAATTACTGAAAACAGCGATGGGTCAAATTTTGCCCAAACCCCGCTGCAGTTTTCAAAATATCTGAGACGTCGGAAATTTGACTCCTGAGCTTGATTTTCGGGTCGAATTCTGACTCTCTGCGCCTATTTTCATTTACAAATTACGATTCTCTATAACGAAAATATGTCAATTACTGAAATCAGCGAAAGGTCATATTTTGACCAAACCCCCTTGCAGTTTTCAAAATAAAAGAAATGTCGGAAATTTGACACATGAGCGTGATTTTTTAGCCGAATTCTGACTCTCTGCACTTATTTTCATTTTCAAATCATGACTTTTTATACCGAAAGTATGCCAATTACTGAAAACGGCGATGGGTCATATTTTGCACAAACCCCCAGCAAATTTCAAAATTTCTGAAATGTTGGAAATTTGACTCTTGATCGCGATTTTTGAGCCGAATTCTGACTCGTTGCACCTTTTTTTCATTTCCATATCATGAATTTTCTACCGAAATTATGCCAATTACTAAAAACAGCAATGGGTCTTATTTTGCCCATACCCCCCCTGCAGTTTTCAAAATATCTGAAATGTCAGAAATTTGATTCCTGAGCATGATTTTGGACCCGAATTCTGACTCTCTGCACCTATTTTAATTTTCAAATTATGACTTTTTATTCGCAATATATGCCAATTACTGGTAACGGCAACGGGTCATATTTTGCCCCAACTCACCCAGCAGTTTTCAAAATATCTGAAATATCGGAAATTTGACTCCTGAGCGTGATTTTTAAGCCAAATTCGGTCTCTTTGAACCTATTTTCATTTCCAAATTACGAATTTTTATAAAGAAAATATGCCAATTACTGAAAACGGCGATGGGTCATATTTTGCCCAAACCCCCCTGCAGTTTTCCAAATATCTGAAATGTCGGAAATTTGACTCCTGAGCGTGATTTTTGACCCGAATCTGACCCTCTGCACCTTTTTTCATTTTCAAACAACGACCTTTTATACCGAAAATATGCCAATTACTGAAAGCGGCGATGGGTCATATTTTGCCCAAACCCCCCTGCAGTTTTCCAAATATCTGAAATGTCGGAAATTTGACTCTTGAGCGTGATTTTTGAGCCGAATTCTGACTCTCTGCACCTATTTTCATTTTCAAATCACGACTTTTAATACCGAAAATATGCCAATTACTGAAAACGGCGATGGGTCATATATTGCCCGAACCCCCCTGCAGTTTTCAAAATATCTGAAATGTTGGAAATTTGACTCCTGAGTGTGATTTTTGAGCCAAATTCTGACTCTCTGCCCCTATTTTAATTTTCAAATTACGACTTTTTATTCCGAAAATAGGCTAATTATTGAAAACGGGGATGAGACATATTTTGCCCAAACCCCCCAGTAGTTTTCAAAATATCTGAAATGTCGGAGATTTGACACCTGAGCGTGATTTTTGAGCCGAAATCTGACTCTCTGCACCTATTTTCATTTTCAAATCATGAATTTTAAAATGAAAATATGCCAATTACTGAAAACGGCGATTGGAAATATTTGGCCCAAACCCCCCAGCAGTTTTCAAAATATTTGAAATGTCAGAAATTGGAATCATGAGGGAGATTTTTTAAGAGAATTCTGCCTTTCTGCACCTATTTTCATTTTCATATTACGACTTTTTATACGGGAAATGTGCCAAATACTGAAAACGGAGAAGGGTCGTATTTTGCCCAAACCCCACAGCAGTTTTCAAAATATCTGAAATGTCGGAAGTTTGACCCTTGAGCGTGATTTTGGAGCCAATTTCTCTCTCTCTACACCTATTTTCATTTTCAAAATACTACTTTTTATTCCGAAAATGTGACAATTACTGAAAACAACGATTGGTCATATTTCGCCGAAACAACCCTGCAGTTTCCAAAATATCTAAAATATTGGAATTTTTTCTCCTATGCCTGACTTTTTATCCGAATTCTGACTCTCTGCGCCTTTTTTCATTTTCATATTACGTTTTTTATATTGTAAATATGCCAATTAAGGAAAACAGCGATGGGTCATATTATGCTCAAACCTTCCTGCAGTTTTCAAAATATCTGAATTGTCGGAAATTTGATTCCTGAGCATGATTTTTGAGCCGAAATCTGACTTTCTGCACCTTTTTTCATTTTCAAATCATGATTTTTATACCGAAAATGTGCCAATTACTGAAAACGGCGATGGGTCCTGTTTTGCCTTAACCCCTGCAGTTTTCAAAATATACGAAATGTCGGAAATTTGACTCCTGAGCGTGATTTTTGAGCCGAATTCTGACTCTCTACACCTATTTTCATTTTCGAATTACTACTTTTTATTCTGAAAATGTGACAATTACTGAAAACAGCGATTGGTCATAATTTGCCCAAGCCACGCTGCAGTTTTCAAAATATCTGAAATTTTGGAAATTTTACTCCAAAGCGTGATTTTTTGTCCGAATTCTGACTCTCTGCACATTTTTTCATTTTCAAATTACTACTTTTTATACTGGAAATATGCCAATGACTAAAAACAGAAATGGGTCATATTCTGCCCAAACCCACCCTGAAGTTTTCAAATTATCTAAAATGTCGGAAATTTGATTCTTGAGCATGATTTTTGACCCAAATCTGACTCTCTGCACCTTTTTTCATTTTCAAATTACTACTTTTATGCCTAAAATATGCCAATTACTGGTTACGGCAATGGGTCATATTTTGACCCAACTCCCCCAGCAGTTTTCAAAATATCTGAAATGTCGGAAATTTGACTGCTGAGCCTAATTTTTGAGCAGAATTCCGACTCTCTGCACCTATTTTCATTTTCAAATTACGTCCTTTTTTAACGATAATATGTCAATTACTGAAATTGCGATGTCATATTTTGCCCAAACCCACTTGCAGTTTTCAAAATATCAGAAATGTCGAAAATTTGACCCATGAGTGTGAATTTTGAGCCGAATCTTACTTTGCAACTATTTTCATTTTCTAATTTCGAATTTTTAAACCGAAAATGTGCCTATTACTTGAAAACGGCGATGATGATTTCAGGGCTTTTTAGTGTCCCCGCGGCCCGGTCCTCGACCAGGCCTCCACCCCCAGGGGGGCAGCCCGTGAAAGCTGACTAACACCCAGGTACCTATTTTACTGCTAGGTAACAGGGGCATAGGGTGAAAGAAACTCTGCCCATTGTTTCTCGCCGGCGCCTGGGATCGAACCCA
Organism: Procambarus clarkii; assembly: GCF_040958095.1. Lineage (NCBI taxonomy): Eukaryota > Metazoa > Arthropoda > Malacostraca > Decapoda > Cambaridae > Procambarus > Procambarus clarkii. The sequence goes on along the minus strand of NC_091205.1, from coordinate 112,524 downwards.
GGACCACAGGATCACAAGACCAGCGTGCTGTCCGCTCGGCCGACCGGCTATGGGTCATATTTTGCCCAAACCCCTTTCCAGTTATCAAAATATCCGAAATGTCGGAGATTTGACACCTGAGCGTGATTTTTGAGCCGAATTCTGACTCTCTGCGCCTATTTTCATTTCCAAATCATGAATTTTATACCAAAATTATGCCAATTACTGAAAACAGCGATGGGTCAGATTTTGCCCAAACCCCCCTGCAGTTTTCAAAATATCTGAGATGTCGGAAATTTGACTCCTGAGCTTGATTTTCGGGTCGAATTCTGACTCTCTGCGCCTATTTTCATTTACAAATTACGATTCTCTATAACGAAAATATGTCAATTACTGAAATCAGCGAAAGGTCATATTTTGACCAAACCCCCTTGCAGTTTTCAAAATAAAAGAAATGTCGGAAATTTGACACATGAGCGTGATTTTTGAGCCGAATTCTGACTCTCTGCACTTATTTTCATTTTCAAATCATGACTTTTTATACCGAAAGTATGCCAATTACTGAAAACGGCGATGGGTCATATTTTGCACAAACCCCCAGCAAATTTCAAAATTTCTGAAATGTTGGAAATTTGACTCTTGATCGCGATTTTTGAGCCGAATTCTGACTCGTTGCACCTTTTTTTCATTTCCATATCATGAATTTTCTACCGAAATTATGCCAATTACTAAAAACAGCAATGGGTCTTATTTTGCCCATACCCCCCCTGCAGTTTTCAAAATATCTGAAATGTCGGAAATTTGATTCCTGAGCATGATTTTGGACCCGAATTCTGACTCTCTGCACCTATTTTAATTTTCAAATTATGACTTTTTATTCGCAATATATGCCAATTACTGGTAACGGCAACGGGTCATATTTTGCCCCAACTCACCCAGCAGTTTTCAAAATATCTGAAATATCGGAAATTTGACTCCTGAGCGTGATTTTTAAGCCAAATTCGGTCTCTTTGAACCTATTTTCATTTCCAAATTACGAATTTTTATAAAGGAAATATGCCAATTACTGAAAACGGCGATGGGTCATATTTTGCCCAAACCCCCCTGCAGTTTTCCAAATATCTGAAATGTCGGAAATTTGACTCCTGAGCGTGATTTTTGACCCGAATCTGACCCTCTGCACCTTTTTTCATTTTCAAACAACGACCTTTTATACCGAAAATATGCCAATTACTGAAAGCGGCGATGGGTCATATTTTGCCCAAACCCCCCTGCAGTTTTCCAAATATCTGAAATGTCGGAAATTTGACTCTTGAGCGTGATTTTTGAGCCGAATTCTGACTCTCTGCACCTATTTTCATTTTCAAATCACGACTTTTAATACCGAAAATATGCCAATTACTGAAAACGGCGATGGGTCATATATTGCCCGAACCCCCCTGCAGTTTTCAAAATATCTGAAATGTTGGAAATTTGACTCCTGAGTGTGATTTTTGAGCCAAATTCTGACTCTCTGCCCCTATTTTAATTTTCAAATTACGACTTTTTATTCCGAAAATAGGCTAATTATTGAAAACGGGGATGAGACATATTTTTCCCAAACCCCCCAGTAGTTTTCAAAATATCTGAAATGTCGGAGATTTGACACCTGAGCGTGATTTTTGAGCCGAAATCTGACTCTCTGCACCTATTTTCATTTTCAAATCATGAATTTTAAAATGAAAATATGCCAATTACTGAAAACGGCGATTGGAAATATTTGGCCCAAACCCCCCAGCAGTTTTCAAAATATTTGAAATGTCAGAAATTGGAATCATGAGGGAGATTTTTTAAGAGAATTCTGCCTTTCTGCACCTATTTTCATTTTCATATTACGACTTTTTATACGGGAAATGTGCCAAATACTGAAAACGGAGAAGGGTCGTATTTTGCCCAAACCCCACAGCAGTTTTCAAAATATCTGAAATGTCGGAAGTTTGACCCTTGAGCGTGATTTTGGAGCCAATTTCTCTCTCTCTACACCTATTTTCATTTTCAAAATACTACTTTTTATTCCGAAAATGTGACAATTACTGAAAACAACGATTGGTCATATTTCGCCGAAACAACCCTGCAGTTTCCAAAATATCTAAAATATTGGAATTTTTTCTCCTATGCCTGACTTTTTATCCGAATTCTGACTCTCTGCACCTTTTTTCATTTTCATATTACGTTTTTTATATTGTAAATATGCCAATTAAGGAAAACAGCGATGGGTCATATTTTGCTCAAACCTTCCTGCAGTTTTCAAAATATCTGAATTGTCGGAAATTTGATTCCTGAGCATGATTTTTGAGCCGAAATCTGACTTTCTGCACCTTTTTTCATTTTCAAATCATGATTTTTATACCGAAAATGTGCCAATTACTGAAAACGGCGATGGGTCCTGTTTTGCCTTAACCCCTGCAGTTTTCAAAATATACGAAATGTCGGAAATTTGACTCCTGAGCGTGATTTTTGAGCCGAATTCTGACTCTCTACACCTATTTTCATTTTCGAATTACTACTTTTTATTCTGAAAATGTGACAATTACTGAAAACAGCGATTGGTCATAATTTGCCCAAGCCACGCTGCAGTTTTCAAAATATCTGAAATTTTGGAAATTTTACTCCAAAGCGTGATTTTTTGTCCGAATTCTGACTCTCTGCACATTTTTTCATTTTCAAATTACTACTTTTTATACTGGAAATATGCCAATGACTAAAAACAGAAATGGGTCATATTCTGCCCAAACCCACCCTGAAGTTTTCAAATTATCTAAAATGTCGGAAATTTGATTCTTGAGCATGATTTTTGACCCAAATCTGACTCTCTGCACCTTTTTTCATTTTCAAATTACTACTTTTATGCCTAAAATATGCCAATTACTGGTTACGGCAATGGGTCATATTTTGACCCAACTCCCCCAGCAGTTTTCAAAATATCTGAAATGTCGGAAATTTGACTGCTGAGCCTAATTTTTGAGCAGAATTCCGACTCTCTGCACCTATTTTCATTTTCAAATTACGTCCTTTTTTAACGATAATATGTCAATTACTGAAATTGCGATGTCATATTTTGCCCAAACCCACATGCAGTTTTCAAAATATCAGAAATGTCGAAAATTTGACCCATGAGTGTGAATTTTGAGCCGAATCTTACTTTGCAACTATTTTCATTTTCTAATTTCGAATTTTTAAACCGAAAATGTGCCTATTACTTGAAAACGGCGATGATGATTTCGGGGCTTTTTAGTGTCCCCGCGGCCCGGTCCTCGACCAGGCCTCCACCCCCAGGGGGGCAGCCCGTGAAAGCTGACTAACACCCAGGTACCTATTTTACTGCTAGGTAACAGGGGCATAGGGTGAAAGAAACTCTGCCCATTGTTTCTCGCCGGCGCCTGGGATCGAACCCAGGACCACAGGATCACAAGACCAGCGTGCTGTCCGCTCGGCCGACCGGCTATGGGTCATATTTTGCCCAAACCCCTTTCCAGTTATCAAAATATCCGAAATGTCGGAGATTTGACACCTGAGCGTGATTTTTGAGCCGAATTCTGACTCTCTGCGCCTATTTTCATTTCCAAATCATGAATTTTATACCAAAATTATGCCAATTACTGAAAACAGCGATGGGTCAGGTTTTGCCCAAACCCCCCTGCAGTTTTCAAAATATCTGAGATGTCGGAAATTTGACTCCTGAGCTTGATTTTCGGGTCGAATTCTGACTCTCTGCGCCTATTTTCATTTACAAATTACGATTCTCTATAACGAAAATATGTCAATTACTGAAATCAGCGAAAGGTCATATTTTGACCAAACCCCCTTGCAGTTTTCAAAATAAAAGAAATGTCGGAAATTTGACACATGAGCGTGATTTTTGAGCCGAATTCTGACTCTCTGCACTTATTTTCATTTTCAAATCATGACTTTTTATACCGAAAGTATGCCAATTACTGAAAACGGCGATGGGTCATATTTTGCACAAACCCCCAGCAAATTTCAAAATTTCTGAAATGTTGGAAATTTGACTCTTGATCGCGATTTTTGAGCCGAATTCTGACTCGTTGCACCTTTTTTTCATTTCCATATCATGAATTTTCTACCGAAATTATGCCAATTACTAAAAACAGCAATGGGTCTTATTTTGCCCATACCCCCCCTGCAGTTTTCAAAATATCTGAAATGTCGGAAATTTGATTCCTGAGCATGATTTTGGACCCGAATTCTGACTCTCTGCACCTATTTTAATTTTCAAATTATGACTTTTTATTCGCAATATATGCCAATTACTGGTAACGGCAACGGGTCATATTTTGCCCCAACTCACCCAGCAGTTTTCAAAATATCTGAAATATCGGAAATTTGACTCCTGAGCGTGATTTTTAAGCCAAATTCGGTCCCTTTGAACCTATTTTCATTTCCAAATTACGAATTTTTATAAAGAAAATATGCCAATTACTGAAAACGGCGATGGGTCATATTTTGCCCAAACCCCCCTGCAGTTTTCCAAATATCTGAAATGTCGGAAATTTGAATCCTGAGCGTGATTTTTGACCCGAATCTGACCCTCTGCACCTTTTTTCATTTTCAAACAACGACCTTTTATACCGAAAATATGCCAATTACTGACAGCGGCGATGGGTCATATTTTGCCCAAACCCCCCTGCAGTTTTCCAAATATCAGAAATGTCGGAAATTTGACTCTTGAGCGTGATTTTTGAGCCGAATTCTGACTCTCTGCACCTATTTTCATTTTCAAATCACGACTTTTAATACCGAAAATATGCCAATTACTGAAAACGGCGATGGGTCATATATTGCCCGAACCCCCCTGCAGTTTTCAAAATATCTGAAATGTTGGAAATTTGACTCCTGAGTGTGATTTTTGAGCCAAATTCTGACTCTCTGCCCCTATTTTAATTTTCAAATTACGACTTTTTATTCCGAAAATAGGCTAATTATTGAAAACGGGGATGAGACATATTTTGCCCAAACCCCCCAGTAGTTTTCAAAATATCTGAAATGTCGGAGATTTGACACCTGAGCGTGATTTTTGAGCCGAAATCTGACTCTCTGCACCTATTTTCATTTTCAAATCATGAATTTTAAAATGAAAATATGCCAATTACTGAAAACGGCGATTGGAAATATTTGGCCCAAACCCCCCAGCAGTTTTCAAAATATTTGAAATGTCAGAAATTGGAATCATGAGGGAGATTTTTTAAGAGAATTCTGCCTTTCTGCACCTATTTTCATTTTCATATTACGACTTTTTATACGGGAAATGTGCCAAATACTGAAAACGGAGAAGGGTCGTATTTTGCCCAAACCCCACAGCAGTTTTCAAAATATCTGAAATGTCGGAAGTTTGACCCTTGAGCGTGATTTTGGAGCCAATTTCTCTCTCTCTACACCTATTTTCATTTTCAAAATACTACTTTTTATTCCGAAAATGTGACAATTACTGAAAACAACGATTGGTCATATTTCGCCGAAACAACCCTGCAGTTTCCAAAATATCTAAAATATTGGAATTTTTTCTCCTATGCCTGACTTTTTATCCGAATTCTGACTCTCTGCACCTTTTTTCATTTTCATATTACGTTTTTTATATTGTAAATATGCCAATTAAGGAAAACAGCGATGGGTCATATTTTGCTCAAACCTTCCTGCAGTTTTCAAAATATCTGAATTGTCGGAAATTTGATTCCTGAGCATGATTTTTGAGCCGAAATCTGACTTTCTGCACCTTTTTTCATTTTCAAATCATGATTTTTATACCGAAAATGTGCCAATTACTGAAAACGGCGATGGGTCCTGTTTTGCCTTAACCCCTGCAGTTTTCAAAATATACGAAATGTCGGAAATTTGACTCCTGAGCGTGATTTTTGAGCCGAATTCTGACTCTCTACACCTATTTTCATTTTCGAATTACTACTTTTTATTCTGAAAATGTGACAATTACTGAAAACAGCGATTGGTCATAATTTGCCCAAGCCACGCTGCAGTTTTCAAAATATCTGAAATTTTGGAAATTTTACTCCAAAGCGTGATTTTTTGTCCGAATTCTGACTCTCTGCACATTTTTTCATTTTCAAATTACTACTTTTTATACTGGAAATATGCCAATGACTAAAAACAGAAATGGGTCATATTCTGCCCAAACCCACCCTGAAGTTTTCAAATTATCTAAAATGTCGGAAATTTGATTCTTGAGCATGATTTTTGACCCAAATCTGACTCTCTGCACCTTTTTTCATTTTCAAATTACTACTTTTATGCCTAAAATATGCCAATTACTGGTTACGGCAATGGGTCATATTTTGACCCAACTCCCCCAGCAGTTTTCAAAATATCTGAAATGTCGGAAATTTGACTGCTGAGCCTAATTTTTGAGCAGAATTCCGACTCTCTGCACCTATTTTCATTTTCAAATTACGTCCTTTTTTAACGATAATATGTCAATTACTGAAATTGCGATGTCATATTTTGCCCAAACCCACTTGCAGTTTTCAAAATATCAGAAATGTCGAAAATTTGACCCATGAGTGTGAATTTTGAGCCGAATCTTACTTTGCAACTATTTTCATTTTCTAATTTCGAATTTTTAAACCGAAAATGTGCCTATTACTTGAAAACGGCGATGATGATTTCGGGGCTTTTTAGTGTCCCCGCGGCCCGGTCCTCGACCAGGCCTCCACCCCCAGGGGGGCAGCCCGTGAAAGCTGACTAACACCCAGGTACCTATTTTACTGCTAGGTAACAGGGGCATAGGGTGAAAGAAACTCTGCCCATTGTTTCTCGCCGGCGCTTGGGATCGAACCCAGGACCACAGGATCACAAGTCCAGCGTGCTGTCCGCTCGGCCGACCGGCTATGGGTCATATTTTGCCCAAACCCCTTTCCAGTTTTCAAAATATCCGAAATGTCGGAGATTTGACACCTGAGCGTGATTTCTGAGCCGAATTCTGACTCTCTGCGCCTATTTTCATTTCCAAATCATGAATTTTATACCAAAATTATGCCAATTACTGAAAACAGCGATGGGTCAAATTTTGCCCAAACCCCGCTGCAGTTTTCAAAATATCTGAGATGTCGGAAATTTGACTCCTGAGCTTGATTTTCGGGTCGAATTCTGACTCTCTGCGCCTATTTTCATTTACAAATTACGATTCTCTATAACGAAAATATGTCAATTACTGAAATCAGCGAAAGGTCATATTTTGACCAAACCCTTTGCAGTTTTCAAAATAACAGAAATGTCGGAAATTTGACACATGAGCGTGATTTTTGAGTCGAATTCTGACTCTCTGCACTTATTTTCATTTTCAAATCATGACTTTTTATACCGAAAGTATGCCAATTACTGAAAACGGCGATGGGTCATATTTGGCACAAACCCCCCAGCAAATTTCAAAATTTCTGAAATGTTGGAAATTTGACTCTTGATCGCGATTTTTGAGCCGAATTCTGACTCGTTGCACCTTTTTTTCATTTCCATATCATGAATTTTCTACCGAAATTATGCCAATTACTAAAAACAGCAATGGGTCTTATTTTGCCCATACCCCCCCTGCAGTTTTCAAAATATCTGAAATATCGGAAATTTGATTCCTGAGCATGATTTTGGACCCGAATTCTGACTCTCTGCACCTATTTTAATTTTCAAATTATGACTTTTTATTCGCAATATATGCCAATTACTGGTAACGGCAACGGGTCATATTTTGCCCCAACTCACCCAGCAGTTTTCAAAATATCTGAAATGTCGGAAATTTGACTCCTGAGCGTGATTTTTAAGCCAAATTCGGTCTCTTTGAACCTATTTTCATTTCCAAATTACGAATTTTTATACCGAAAATATGCCAATTACTGAAAACGGCGATGGGTCATATTTTGCCCAAACACCCCTGCAGTTTTCCAAATATCTGAAATGTCGGAAATTTGACTCCTGAGCGTGATTTTTGACCCGAATCTGACCCTCTGCACCTTTTTTCATTTTCAAACAACGACCTTTTATACCGAAAATATGCCAATTACTGAAAGCGGCGATGGGTCATATTTTGCCCAAACCCCCGTGCAGTTTTCCAAATATCTGAAATGTCGGAAATTTGACTCTTGAGCGTGATTTTTGAGCCGAATTCTGACTCTCTGCACCTATTTTCATTTTCAAATCACGACTTTTAATACCGAAAATATGCCAATTACTGAAAACGGCGATGGGTCATATTTTGCCCAAACCCCCCTGCAGTTTTCAAAATATCTGAAATGTCGAAAATTTGACTCCTGAGCGTGATTTTTGAGCCGAATTCTGACTCTCTGCACCTATTTTCATTTTTAAAATACGACTTTTTATACCGAAAATATGCCAATTACTGGAAACGGCGATGGGTCATATTTTGCCTAAACCCCCCTGCAGTTTTCAAAATATCTGAAATGTTGGAAATTTGACTCCTGAGCGTGATTTTTGAGCCGAATTCTGACTCTCTGCACCAATATTCATTTGCAAATTTCGAACTTTTATTTCGAAATTATGCCAGTATATAATGTTCTCAAGATGGTGTTTGCAGTGTATATATGGGGCCTTGTAGCCTGGTGGATAGCGCGAAGGACTCGCAACTCCGTGGCGTTGGTTCGATTCCCGCACGAGGCAAAAACAAATGGGCAAAGTTTCTTTCCCCCTGAATGCCCCTGTTACCTATCAGTAAATAGATACCTGGGAGTTAATCAGATGTCACGGGCTGCTTCCTGGGGTGTGTGTGTGTGTGTGTGTGTGGTGTGGGGAAAAATAGTAGTTAGTAAACAGTTGATTGACAGTTGAGAGGCGGGCCAAAAGAGCAAAGTTCAACCCCCCAAACACAACTAGGTGAATACAGAGTTCTCAAGGCGGTATATTCAATGTTTTCAAGGTGCAGTATACAATGTTCTCAGGGTTCTGTATACAGTGTTCTTGTCGGAAAATCCGACACCATTTAATAATATTACATGCAATTGCAGATATTGTTGCTGCCATTGCATACACAAGTTAACCCATAGAAAATGTAGTTTGTAGTGGAATTTTCCGTCAATAGAAAATGGGATATCATTACCACGTAATATTACAAATTCACCAGTTATTGTGTTGGAATTATTCTTAAATACATTAGTCTTTGGACTTTTACCATCATAAAACCATCTTATTTTAATTAGCTTAATTATCAGAATTAAAGTAAAGTAAATGTGACACTTCTATCAGTTACTGATATCTGGACAAAGTAGGCCAGTAGCGTCAGTGAAGGAGTGGTCAGCCATTGTTGTTAAGACCAGAGGCGCACGGGAGTAAACGGCTCCTATCATTTCTCTTGGACGAAGTGTAATGGAGATCATATTAGTGCTCTAACATCATCTGCACGCTATCAACAATAATCAGAGGGAAGTGTTCAGCCGAAACCCGTTTATCTAATCATTTATGGCCATTAATGTTAGGTAGATAAAGGCGAACCGGTTAGAATGTGAACAGCCTCTTAATAAATGGTAATTAAGCCTTGGTCTTTATTTTATCAATTATACAGTGTTTTCTCTGATAAAGCTGTCATATATTAGGATTCTGGCTTTTCAGCTAGCGCCCCTTTGACAGGTACAAGAAGAGGAAGCAAGCTTGGTATATCAGTTACTGGGTGATGGAAGCAGCCTCAAATGAGGATAATTTGGTATCTACATCCTAGTTATACCTGGTGGACTAAGGCCTGCTGTATAATAAGATAAGGAACCTCCTCAATGTATACTAATATATGTAGTGTAATACGGTAGTTTGACTAGCTGCATATATAAAATTCAATATAACCCCCCCTAATGTGTATGGATCGATTTGTGAGATTATTGCAGAAATACAGTCCACTTAAAATCATACAAATTGCTATCGAAATATATAAATTAACGTAAATATAAATTCAATATAAATTCACATAAATAAATATAAATCTCACAGGTCGGTTCACACAGTTCTCAAGGTGCTGTATACAATGTTCTCAAGGTAATGTATACAATGTTCTTTAAGTGCTGTATACAGTGTTCTCAAGGTGATGTATACAGTGTTCTCAAGGTGGTGTATACAGTGTTATATAGGTACTATATACAATGTTCTCAAGGTAATGTATACAATGTTCTTTAAGTGCTGTATACAGTGTTCTCATGGTGATGTATTCAGTGTTCTCAATGTGGTGTATACAATTTTTTCAAGGTGGTGTATACAATGATATCAAGGTACTGTATACAATATTCTAAAGGTCGTGTATACAGTGTTCTCAAGGTGCTGTATACAATGTTCTCAAGGTAATGTATACAATGTTCTTAATGTGATGTATACAACATTCTCAAGGTGGTGTATACAGTGTTCTCAAGGTGCTGTAAAGAATGTTCTCAAGGTGATGTATACAATGTTCTCAAGGTGCTGTATACAGTGTTCTCAAGGTGCTGCATACAGTGTTCTCAAGGAGGTGTATGCAGTGTTCTCAAGGTACTGTATACAGTGTTCTCATGGTGATGTATAGGGTTTTCTTAAGGTGACGTATACAGTGTTCTCAAGGTGGTGTATGCAGTGTATATAGAGGGCCTCGTAGCCTGGTGGATAGCGCGCAGGACTCGTAATTCCGTGGCGCGGGTTCGATTCCCGTATGAGGCAGAAACAAATAAGCAAAGTTTCTTTCACCCTGAGTGCCCCTGTTACCTAGCAGTAAATAGATACCTGGGAGTTAATCAGATGTCACGGGCTGCTTCCTGGGGTGTGTGTGTGTGTGTGTGGTGTGGGGAAAAAAAGTAGTTAGTAAACAGTTGATTGACAGTTGAGAGGCGGGCCAAAAGAGCAAAGCTCAACCTCCTAAACACAACTAGGTGAATACAGTGTTCTCAAGGCGGTGAATTCAGTGTTTTCAAGGTGTTTTATACAATGTTCTCAAAGTGCCTTATACAGTGTTCTCAAGGTGCTGTAAACAATGTTCTCAAGGTAATGTATACAATGTTCTCAAAGTGCCTTATACAGTGTTCTCAAGGTGCTGTAAACAATGTTCTCAAGGTAATGTATACAATGTTCTCAAGATAGTATATACAGTGTTCTCAAGGTGGTGTATACAGTGTTCTCTAGTTACAGAAGACAATGTTCTCATGGTGATTTATACAGTGTTATCATGGTGATGTATTCAGTGTTCTCAAGGTGGTGTATACAATGTTTTCAAGGTGGTGTATTCATTGTTCTCAAGGTGCTGCATACAATGTTCTCAAGGTGGTGTATACGTGTTCTTATGGTGGTGTACTCAGTGTCCTCAAGGTACTGACTACAGTGTTCTAAAAGTGCTGTATACAATGTTCTCAAAGTACGTTATACAATGTTCTCAGGGTGGTGTTTTTAGTGTTCTCAAGGTGCTGTATTCAGTGTTCTCAAGGCAGTGTATACAGTGTTCTTAAGGTGATATATGCAGTGTTTTCAAGGTGATGTATACAGTGTTCTCAATGTGATGTATACAGTGTTCTCAAGTTGGTGTATGCAATGTTCTCAAGGTGGTGTATTCATTGTTCTCAAGGTGCTGAATACAGTGTTCTGATGGTGGTGTATACAATGTTCTCAAGGTAGTGTATGCAGTGTTTTCAAGGTAGTGTATACAGTGTTCTAAAGGTGGTGTATACAGTGTTCTCAAGGTGGTGTATTCAGTGTTCTCAAGGTACTGTATTCAGTGTTCCCAAGGTGCTGTATACAATGTTCTCAGAGTACTGTATAAAATGTTCTCAAGGTGGTGTATACAGTGTTCTCAAGGTGCTGAATACAATGTCCTCAAGATGATGTATACAATGTTCTCAGGTTGGTGTATATCTTCATATCGTGTCCTCAAGGTACTATATACAGTGTTCTGAAGGTACTGAATACAATGTTCTCAAGGTGCTGTATACAATGTTCTCAAGGTGATGCATACAATGTTCTGAAGGTGGTGTATACACTTTTCTCAAGGTGCTGTAAATAATGTTCTCTAGGTGCTGTATTCAATGTTCTCAAGGTGATGTATACAATTTTCTCATGATGGTGTATACAGTGTTCTCAAGGTGCTGTATTCAATGTTCTCAAGGTGATGTATACAGTATTCTCAAGGTGGTGTATACAGTGACCCAAGGTGCTGTATAAAGTGTTCTCAAGGTGCTGTATAAAGTGTTCTCAAGGTGCTGTATAAAGTGTTCTCAAGGTGGTGTATTCAGTGTTCTCAAGGTAATGTATACAGTGTTCTCAAGGTACTGTATACAATGTTCTCAAGGTGATAAATACAGTGCTCTCAAGATGGTGAATACAGTGTATATAGGGGTCCTCGTAGCCTGGTGGATAGCGCGCAGGACTCCTAATTCTGTGGCGCGGGTTCGATTCCCGCACAAGGCAGAAACAAATGGGCAAAGTTTCTTTCACACTGATTGATCCTCTTACCTAGCAGTAAATAGGTACCTGGGAGTTAATCAGCTGTAACGGGCTGCTTCCTGGTGTGTGTGTGTGTGTTTGTGTGTGTGTGTGGTGACGGGAGAAAAAAGTAGTTAGTAAACAGTTGATTGACTGTTAAGAGGCGGGCCGAAAGAGCAAAGCTGAACCCCTGCAAACATAGCTAGGTGAATACAGTGTTATCAAGGTGGTGTATTCAGTGTTTTCAAGGTGCAGTATACAATGTTCTCAAGGTGCTGTATACAGTGTTCTCAAGATGGTGTAATCAGTGTTCTCATGGTGGTGTATACAATGCTCTCAAGATGATGTATACAATGTACTCAGGGTGGTGTATATAGTGTTCTCAAGGTGGTGTATACAGTGTTCTCAAAATGATGTATACAGTGTTCTCAAGGTGATGTATACAGTCTTCTCAAGGTGGTGTATAAAATGTTCTAAAGGTGGTGTATTCATTATTCTCAAGGTGCTGTATACAGTGTTCTGATGGGGGTGTATACAATGTTCTGAAGGTGGTGTACACAGTGTTCTCAAGGTGGTGTATACAGGGTTCTCAAGGTGCTGTATACAGGGTTCTCAAGGTGTTTTATACGGTGTCTCTAGGTGGTGTATACAGTGTTCTCAAGGTGCTGTATACAGTGTTCTCAAGGTGCTGTATACAGTGTTCTCATGGTGGTGTATACAGTGTTCTCAAGGTGGTGTATACAGTTTTCTCAAGGTGGTGTATTCAGTGTTCTCAAGGTGGTGTATTCAGTGTTCTCAATTTGGTGTATACAGTGTTCTCAAGGTGTTGTATAAAGTGTTCTCGAGGTGCTGTATTAAGTGTTCTGAAAGTGGTGTAATCAGTGTTCCCAAAGTGGTGTATACAATGTTCTGAAGGTGGTGTATATAGTGTTATCTTAGTGGTGTATACAATGTTCTGAAGGTGGTGTATATAGTGTTATCTTAGTGGTGTATACAATGTTCTGAAGGTGGTGTATATAGTGTTATCTTAGTGGTGTATACAATGTTCTGAAGGTGGTGTATATAGTGTTGTCTTAGTGGTGTATACAATGTTCTCAACGTGGTGTATTCAGTGTTTTGAGCAAGATTCCAGGAGTTTGGGTATATATGTGTGTAGAACACCTGACTTGGCGTCTATCAGTAGACGTTGACGGGGTCCAACCTATTGTCCTCCGTCACAGAACGTCGCTGTTCGATCGTTTGGGTTACATAGGGCAAACAAATGTCGTACTAGAATATTGAAGCGGCTCGCGACAGTGACGTACTCTCCCGTTTTCTGTTTCTTGGGTTCTGGTAGGTTAGGAGACGGTTACTTTACAGTGATCGTTGTCTTGACTTTGGGAAATCGAAGAGAACGGGCTGTGTGATTGTGCTCCCCTGAGACTCGTTAGGGATGTCGAATTTTCAGCAGAAAATTTTACACAGTGATTACAGATTACACAGTGAGTAATCACCCTAACGTGATTACTCACAGTGAAAAGATTACACAGTGAGTAATCACCCTAACGTGATACATGAATGAGAAAATCTGGTGAGTCGTGATGAGGATTCGAACCTATGCGCTGGGTGTCACCAGTCACAGTTGCCAGATTGCAACCTGGAGTGCTACTGCACCCACGAGGATATCTGAGGCCTCCACTGAAGCCGAACCAGAGTTTCACGCAACACCACCCCCTCCCACTCCCCCCATGCACTATCCCAACCATGATTTTTTTTTAGAAACTGTTTATATTATCCTGAAGAGTGGGAACTGTGGGCAGGTGTGCGTGGACTCATTGTTCCCGCTTTGAACCAACTCGTCCTCCTAATAGAACGTCGCATTTTAACGTATACTTTACCTAAGGCCAAGAACGGTCGTACTAGAAAATGGAAACGCCTCGCGAAATTGATATAATGTCCAGGTTTCTATTCGTGGGATCTCTGGTAGGTTTGGATAGGGCACTTTAGTACGACAGTTTCCTGACGTTGGGAACACTTGCAAGAATGGGCTGTCTGAACACCACAAGGTCTGTAGTTATATGAATTAATGAAATTATTCCTTAAGAAGCAAAATAAACTAATTACATTTATTATGTAAATAGTTTATTTTGGACAATTAGTACCTTATGTATTTTATTTATTTATTTATTTATTTATACAAAAGTTCTTACATTCTCGTACAGTCACTAGTACGCGTAGCGTTTCGGGCAAGTTCTTAATCCTATGTTTCCTGGAATACGACCCCGCGAAAACTTGTTTAACAACCAGGTACACATTTTACTGCTGAGTTAAACAGAGGCTACGGTTAAGGAGTTGTGCACAGTCAATCCTCGCCGGCCAGGATACGAACCCCGGACAAAGCGCTCGTGAAACGCCAGGCGAGCGACTTAACCACTATACCACTGATTTACATATCAGAATATCCATTTCGACTGGTCGTCAGCAAAATATAAAATTTAAAGTTAATGTTTACATCTGTTTAGTTAAATTACAAATCTGAAAATAAAACTTAAAAAACTTAATTTATTGCACTAGAAAAGCGTGAGATACCGCCCCATAATCCATGTCTCTGATTAGGTCTGTGATAATGCATACAGGTCTCTCAACTGGTCTTTGAGTGCGACTCAAGGTAACTCATCGGGTCTGTGAGTGGGACTCCGTGTGTCACTTTGTCCGTAAGTGTGACTTCATGCCCCGGACCTGGTCTATGAGTGTGACCCCAGGTCCTGCACCTAGTTTGCGAGTGTGGCTCAATGTAATTCGTTAGGTCCGTAAGTGTGACTTCAGGTCCCTCATCTAGTCTTTAAGGGTGACTCCAGACCAAAGATTGCGCTTTCCTGTAAACATAACGTACGCATCCTCGTGCTCTCAGATCCTCTAATGATATTAAAAAATCTATTTAAGACACAAAAGTTATTTTTTGAGACACAAAACTCTTGTTGCTGCTGTGTGTAAAGTCTGTGAAGCCGGGCCAAAGACAGTAAGAAAACGCCGCCCTCGCTCGCTTCTCGGCAAGCAATATACCGTCTATCCTTCAGTCTTCTTAATTAATTTTTCTCCCTTAGCTGGCGAAGGAGCTCCTTGCCTGGCCTTTGTTGTGTGTGTGGTGCATGAAGACGACACCCCAGTCCCGCCGGAGCTTCGCTGCTGCCACTTTAATCAAGATCAGCTTTGATGGTCCCCGCGGGCACCTCTTCCAGTGACACCCACAGGCAGGCAGGAGTCAATATCTGGGTGGACGCGTGTTAGGTGTGGACCCGTGGCCAGGTGTGGCCTCAGAGGCGGCTCAAGGGCTGCCTGCCAAGGCAGTTTTTGTTTGCGTCGTGGCTTTGGCTCTGCTCAATCAGGGAAAAATATTTAATGATGTAACTAAAAACATACATTAATTTATATTCACAGTATTTATTATAATATGTTGTTTGATAGCATTATCATATTATAAAGGTAAATAAGAGTAGGATTAATTGTGAAATTTACCGTCGCTGTATTACCTAACCTGCTACATAATGTAGATACAGTAAATATATTCATAAATGTAAAAATTTTCACATTTACAACTATGTTGATGTTACTGATTGAGTTGGAGTGACCAATGATAAGCGAATGCCTGCATGAAAGCGCTCACAATGGTGGCTAGATGGCAGGGTCCCTTCAGACAAAATGCTCAGGTACAGGTGTGTTGATGTGTCCGGACACCAGAGTACAGGTGTCTCCCCCGTCCCCTCGTCCTCCTCACCATTCCTTAATCCTCTTTCCCCTTGTCCTCCCCGTCATTCTCCACTCCCCTCCCGCCAAACACACACCGAAACTACGACGTTGGTACAACGTTCGAACAAGTTTTAACACCTCCTAACCAGTTATAACAATCAATATAGCAAGTTGTAACAACGTCTAATACGTCATAAACACGTTAAGCCAAGATGTAACAACTTTATTACAAGTTGTAACAAGCGGAACATAGAGACAGTTTCGGTTTGTGTTTCCAGGGCTGTCTCCACGTCCTATCCCCCATCCCCCACTCCCTTGTCCCCTCGTCCTCCTCCCCCCACTCCCGTCCTCTCGTCCTCTTCACCATTCCCCACTCCCTCGTCCAATGCGTTCCAAAATGATCTGATGTTCCCATCATTGAAAAATAAGAAGACCAGTTAAAAAAAACAAATGAAAAACAATGAAAATAAAAAAATAAACTATACTCACGAAATGAACGGTATGGTAAACAACACAGCTCAATTCCAACGCAATTCACACCAAATAGTTAAATCAAAATGAAAATAAATCGAAATTTATGAAAATTCAATTTAACAACGCAATTAGAAACATAGAAATGGATTCGTAACATATTTAGTGTAGTGTGCGCTGTTTTTACGTGTAACAGATGGCGCTGTTTTCCAAAAAAGAATGTTTTTACCTGTCACAGGTGAGGCATCTATGTAGTAGGTATATAAAAACCCGCGCGTATTCGAATGGAACGTTGTGTCAAAGTTTCAAACCAATCAGTGAAGAACTTTTGTAGATTACAGCGTGTGTTGCTTTTAAGTGCTACAGATGGCGTTATTTTTCCAAAAATGCATGTTTTTTACCGGTCACAGGTGTGGCATATATATAGAAGTAATATAAACACGCGCGTATTCGAATGCAACGTTGTGTCAAAATTTCAAAGCTATCGGTAAAGAGGTTTCGGAGATTTCCCTCACATGAAAACTCACATGAAAAACATAGTTTGAAAAAAAAATGTTTTTTACCTGTCACAGACGTGACATCTATATAGTAGGTATATAAAAACGCGCTCGTATGCGAAAGAAACGTTGTCAAATTTTCAAAGTAATCGAAGAGGAACTATCGGAGTTTAGCGATTTTTAACAAGCAAACAATTACATTTTAATTTATACAGATATATTTTTTCATCACTTCCATAGCACTACTGGAGAGTGCTAATGTAACTAGACCAAAGCCAAGAATTTGCCTTAGTTCTTCTAATGTGACAAAAATAATTAATGACTAAACACTAATTTAGTTTAACATATTTTTTAGTTAGAAAATTTCAGAGTGCATTATAATTCACTTTAGAAAAACTTTGCGTTTTTGAAAATAAATATCGGGGATCGAACACTGTTCCTGCAAGAAGCGAAGCCGTTGATCATTTAAAATTTTAACGCTAACTGCATCAACTGAAACGTCGATGAGTGTAAGTCAAATATTAGGTTTAGAGCAATAGCTATATAATTAGATTTTAAGGAGTTATTTGTAACGAGAATAAGTGAAGAGGCTTTTATAACAGACTTGGTTGGATACCCGGTGATGCCCAGGTCGACCCGGGGTACCCTGCCCCCCCTTCTCTCTCTCTCTCTCTCTCTCTCTCTCTCTCTCTCTCTCTCTCTCTCTCTCTCTCTCTCTCTCTCTCTCTCTCTCTCTCTCTCTCTCTCTCTCTCTCTCTCTCTCTCTCTCTCTCTCTCTCTCTCACACACACACACACACATTCTCTGCCTGTTATGAGTCTGAAGGCTACACGGGATGCAAACCAATTATCTGTTCGAATCCCTTCGAGTCATTAATTGTAGCAGATCAACCCGACCTCGTCAACAAAGGTCAATGTTCAGTCAAAGTAGCAGCCAAACGCTCTGTTTTATGAATGAGAAGCACTTTACAAACAACTTACAACTGATGAGATTCGAACATTTCTCGAACAGTGCTTCATTGATTACCTGTGTCCGAACCACAACTCTGAAGGGGCAGCCCGTCCTCCAAACAAAGGTCCAAAAGCGATGCTTTTGTCCCCTGTTCCCCTGTTTATGGATGAAAAGCGGTTTACACACGACTCACAACTGCTGACGTTCGAACATATCCGGAACAAGTGCTTCACTGACGAATTTTGTTCGAATCACAACGCTGTAAATGCTTCACCCACGTACTACAAATACAAATAATCACCAACAGAACCTAAACACCTAACCTAACCTATCCTATGCCTATTTATACACAATATGCTAATATATTAGAATATTAATTTATACTTGAGAAAATTCCCGTTTTGAATGAACAGCATGTTAAAATTTATGAATGCGTCTGTGGGGTTGACCGCTGAATGTAATGGACTTGAGTCGAGGATGGGTTGGTAGGGGATTCACCTACGTACTTCAAATACAAATAATTGCCAGCAGAACCTAAACAACCTAATCTAACCTCCGTCTAAATAGGCACAATATGATAATATATAATAATTTATATTCGAGATAATCCCATTGGTGAATGAACTGCGTGTTAACATTGATGAATGAACTGTATGTTAACATTGGTGAATGAACTGTATGTTAACATTGGTGAAGGAACTGCGTGTTAACATTGGTGAATGAACTGCGTGTAACATTGGTGAATGAACTGCGTGTTAACATTGGTGAATGAACTGCGAGTTACATTGGTGAATGAACTGCGTGTTAATATTGGTGAATGAACTGCGAGTTAATATTGGTGAATGAACTGCGTGTTAATATTGGTGAATGAACTGCGTGTTAACATTGGTGAATGAACTGCGTGTTAATATTGGTGAATGAACTGCGTGTTAACATTGGTGAATGAACTGCGTGTTAACATTGGTGAATGAACTGCGCGTTAACATTGGTGAATGTGTTTTTTTTTTTTTTTTCTTCTTTTTAGCAGGGATAATCCTGCGCGGGCCCTAAGCCTCTGGCTGGCCCACTAAGTGATGCTCGTTTCTGGTTTACCTGGGCGGAGGATGAGTATGTATGACCCGTATGGTCGCTTCAGTAAGATTTTGCCATATGTGTTTAACAACTTCCTCTGCTCTGTCGAATCGAAGGTGAAATCTTAACGGGTTTGTAACTGTGCACTGTGTTAGATAATGTTCCAGTGGTCTGTCGGGCATTTCTCCACAGTGTTGACATTTCCTCTCATCTTCCGGAACCCGTAAGCCTATTTCCCATGCACATGGGTATCCAAGCCTGATGCGATGTAAGTGCACTTCTGTTGTTCTACTGCCCCCTTTCATCAAACTAAGTGGTTCGTAGTTGGTTTAATTCTTGTACCAACCCGCAGATCCTGATGTTGCAACTGCTGTGTTGTGGTCACTGTACAGCCTTCGCATTGCTCTGTTTCGAATCACTTTCTTCATCTGGGAGAGACTCGGTGGTATGTAAATGTCTACATTCCTCCTCTTAGTAGCAAGTTTTGCAGCTTCGTCAGCAATGTCATTACCTAATAGTCCCACATGACTTGGCACCCAGTTGATAAGCACCCGTCGGCCTTGTCGGTGGAGTGTGTGCATGAATGATAAGACATTGGTGATCAGATGGATGTTATCACATATGTGTTCCTGTTGCAAGGTTTCAATGGCGGTTCTCGAATCTGTATGGACGATAACATGTTGGCGGTGTTCAGCAAGAGCATGTTCCAAAGCCTTTTGAATGGCTAGCATCTCAGTCTGTAAAGTCGAACACCCATTTGAGAGCCTCCAACTATATACAGAGTTTCCTGCTTTAACTGCAGCTCCGGTTTCCTGTCCCTGCTGGTCTACTGACCCATCCGTGAAGTAAGTGAAGCTGTCGGATGCCATGTTTGCTTCTATATGCATCTGTGCAATGTGACGTAGCAGATGAGGATGTGTCTGGTTCTTCTTTCCGTCAAGAGCCATAATCTGAAAGTCTGCTGGCAGAGATTCCCAAGGGGCTTGTATAACAAAGTCTGCATGTATGTCGTCGACACCCCTCTCAGTGACTGTGTTTGCCATATCGAACGTATCGATGGCGTTTATCGCACAATGGGTCCACCAGTTGCTATTGGAGGCTCTTCTGTCCAGAGTTAGTGCTCCAGTGAGCAAATCTTTAAGTGAACTGATTCTAGGTCTAGTCAATATCTTGGTCAGCATGCACGCAGCAATCCCCTTTACCCTTATTTCAATCGACGTTAGCTTTGTCTCTAGTCTTAGGCTCAGGATTTTAGTCCATCTGGGAGCACCTGTTATGACTCGCAATGCATCATTTTGAAGAACCTCAACGTTTGCCCACTGACCAGGAGAAAGAGTGAGTAAGGCAGGCGCTGCATAATCAACCAGGGAACGAACGGCGTGTATGTAAAACATTCTCAACACTCTGTGTCCCGCTCCTAGACGGGGCCCTGTGATTGCTCTCATTATATTTATTCGTGACTTTGCTTTCTCCTTTAGATATTGAATTTGCTTATTGAATGTCATCTTAAAATCAATCCACACTCCGAGATATCGATATTGTGTAACCCACTGAAGGTTAATGTCCTGAATGCGTAGGTGCCTGTCTGGAGCCTTGCCACCTAGTCTCATCGCCTTAGACTTCTGTGCAGATATTTTTAGCCCTAAAACACTGCATTCAGATGTCACTTGATCTAAAGCACCTTGAGCTTTATTTAGAAGTGAAGGACCCGTAACGACTAATGCTAGATCATCAGCATAGCTTAGCAATGTAACCCCTTCTGTAAAGGACATGGTAACAAGGTTTTCCATAAGGATGTTAAAAAGACTAGGACTGAGGACTCCTCCTTGTGGAGTCCCATTCTCGTGCAAGTGGTAGTCCGACACTTGTCCTTGCAACTTTACTCTGGCATACCTGTGACTTAGGTAATCTTGAATCCATGCTAGCATTTTCCCCCTCACACCTTTTTTAACTAAGGTGTGTAGTATTGCTGGCGGGCTTGCAAGTTCAAATGCTTTTTCCAGATCAAGGAAGACCACTATAGCTGGACCCGAGTTAACTGTTCCTAGTAATGTTGCTATGCAGTTGGCAGTACCTACACCTCTAGTGAAGCCAAATATGTGTTTATGAAGGTCTCCAGTCTTCCACAGTAGCCTATTTAAGACCATCCGTTCTGCAGTTTTACTAACGCATGATGTTAAGGAAATGGGTCTGTAATTGCCAGGTTCATTCGGCTTAGGAATCGGTATGATGTCTGCTTTCTTCCAAGAGGGCGGTAGTTTGCCTTGCTGCCAAGACGCATTGATGACGTCCAACATCCCTCGGTCTCCAGCAGGACCTGCATGTGCGATCATTGAGTATGTAATGTTATCAGCACCTGGTGCAGTGTCCTTACCACCCTTTTTGGCTCTGCTTAGTTCCTGTTCGGTGAAGGGACAGTCACATTCGTCATTTATAGCCAAGCCCTCATGAATGACTGTCATCCTCTCTTGTTTTAAGTGTTCTTGCTGCCTTCGGACCATTGCAGGAAGCTGATATGAAGCTGTTCTTTCTGCAAATTGGAGAGCAAGTCTCTCAGCCTCCTGCATCGGTTGAATACATGCCTGTGGCCGGGCTGGTCGACCTGATATAGTTTTAATCTGACCCCATATCTTGCCAAGACTACTATGTTCATTTAGAGTTTGACACCACTCAAACTATCTTGCCTCCTTTACATCTCGGGAAACTCGTCTTGCTTCAGATATCACCGCTCGTAGCAGAGTTCTTCCTTCTGGTGTGGGGTTTCTCTTTAGATGTTTTCTGAAGATATTGACTCTGTGGTTCTGTTCTTTAACGTCATTACTATAGAACCAATAGTTCTTTCGTTTCGTGTTACCTGTGATAATGATTGGAATAGCTTTGCTCGCAGCAGCTGCAACGGCTTCCTGCAGATTGGTCTCGTGTATGTTCAAATCCTCAGGTGGCGTGTACGTTGCATACCATTTTTCAAGTTCTTCCTGGTATACATTCCAATTGGCCTTCCCTAAATTCCACCGAGGCCGCGCAGGAGGTGTAGGAGGTCGTGCCAGGTTGAGTGTCGTGACAGTAGCATAGTGGTCACTAGTGATCACCGGGTCTACTTCCCACTTCGCCTGTTGCTGGAGTGCTGTGGAGATGAATGTAAGATCAAGGGACCCTCCTAGAATGTGAGTGGGTTCCCCAGTGTTGAGAAGTGTAATTTCAGGTACTTCTCGCAGAGCAGCAGCTAAATGGCGCCCATCTGCATTGGCTGGCCCAGTTGCACCTAACTCTTGATGATGAGCATTAAAATCTCCAGCAAGAATTAAATTTTCCTGCGTGGCCAAGGCAAGCACTGCCTCTGCTTCTAGTTTACGTCTAGGGGGCTTGTAGACGTTGTATATGAGGAGCTCAAAATTAGCCATATTCACTGTAACTGCTAATACCTCTACTCCATCCCCACATGAAACCGAGTCTATTGTCTTGCTGGGTATGGTGTTTCTGACTAGGGTCATTAATCCTCTTTGTCTCCCCTGCTCATACGGCAGAACATAGTGCTGATATCCAGCTAATCTGAAGGATTTCGTGGCCGGGAAAAGAGTTTCTTCCAAAACGATTATATCTGCTTTCGTGCTGATTGCAGCCTCCTGAAGTGTGTGTTTTTTATTTCCAAGACCTTGTATGTTCCACTGCAGAATTCGTAATGGCCAGACGACGGGTTCGGTTGGTGTTGCTTGTTCTACTAGAACTCCTCCTCGGAATCGACCTCTATATTCACCGCCTCGCAAGTCGTGTCGCTGCAAATCGGACTGCATTGATAGTTCGTGGTCATCCCCGACGTTGTTGGAATCTGTGCATAACTGTGGGCAATCGCTATGTTGTTGGAAGTGCTGCAGGTCGGACTGCATTGATTGTCCGTGGTCAACCCCGGCATTGTTGGAATCTGTGCAGAACTGTGGTCCATCACTTTGTTGTTGGTATTGCTGCAAGTCGGACTGCATTGATTGCTCGCGGCCGTTTCTTGTGTTGGCGGAACCTGCGCATCTCTGCTGTTCAATACGTCTTTGTTGGCGTTGCTGCAGATCAGACTGCATTGGCTGTTGTTGTCTGTCTCCTGTGTTGGAAGAGTCTGTTTATCGTGGGTGGTCACTGCGTCTTGCAGTTGCGTTTGTGAATGTCGATGTTCCGGTGTCTTGACTAGCCGACTGTTGTCGGTAGTCAGTATGTCCAAGTTGCGTTGTTTGTCCTCTTGTGCTCCATCCTGTCGGAGACTGTCTATTTCTCGTGTAACTGTGGTCTGCTGCACGATCTTGTCCATTATCACACAAGTGATGTCTTGAGTCTGTTGTTGTGAGGCGTTCTGCGTCATCTGTAGGCAATTGATAATGGTCTCTGCCATGATCTTCACGATGGTTTGCAGCTGGACCTCGGTAAAACTGTATAGCTGGTGAGTAGATTCCGAAAGTAAGTGTTTTCTGCTCATTTGCACTTGCTGGACTTCTGCAACACTTTCGTGTAATGTCTGATTCGGAATTGACAGATTCGGGAAATTTTGCTCTGTGAGAGCGGGTGGCTGTTGTGGCTGTGCACGAGTGTTCCAGACGGTGGTGTTGGTGGATGTACCGCTGGTCAGTGTGTTGACCCTGGCCTGAGCTGTCTGCACTTTTTGTTTCCGTGCAGAGCAGGTTGTGCTCCAGGCATGATGTTTGCCTCCACAATTTGGACATTTGGCTGTTGTGGTCTGGTTTGCCTTGTGCTTGGCAATACAGTCTGTGGTGGGATGTCTCAGGCTGCACACTCCGCACCTCTCCTGTCCTGTGCAGCGTGACTGATGGTGGCCGTATTTCTGACACCTGAAGCAGCGTAGGGGTTCCGGGACGTATGGCCTCTGTCGGTATGTCCCCCAATTTCCAAGACCGAAAGTTTCCGGCACATGTCCCATGACGGTCACCAGAACCTGACGCGTCGCTGCCTTGTCTACTTTTGTGTGGCAACGTTCCGCACTCAGGACTTGCTTGTGTTCTAGCACTGGATCCAGGGGAAAGTCGATTGGGTATCCCAAAAGCACGACTCGTGTGCGTCGTTCTGAAGGGTCCAGCTTTACCAAGCACACAGGTTTCCCCTGCAGGACTCTTACCTTCTCTAAGTAATGGGCAGTCTGTTGGTCTTGAGGTGTCAGTATTATTTCTCCCTTCAGGTTGACTGTCATGGAAAGTTTGAGCTCTGTTTGTTCTTTTTCCATCGCCGTTACTACTCCATATGCTGTAGGAAAGTGGTCGGTCTGCATGATCTTGAATTTCGGAAGAAGTGCAGAGGCTGGCGATGTCTGGTGTGAGACTGGTGGTGTCCTCCCCTGTCCCATACTGCTGTCCTGCGGCTGGGCTGTGGAGAGAGGAACAATGGCCGACATTGGCTGGCGTGAAACCGGTGGTGTCCTCTCCTGACTCATACTGCCGTCCCGCGGCAGCGTTGCGGACAGAGAAGCATTGACTGACACTGGCTGGTGTGTGACTGACGCTGTCCTCTCTAGGTCCATTACGTCCGCTGACTTGCTGGTAGAAGCAAGTGGTAAAGCCTCGATAGCAGTTTTCTTTGGGGCCTGCTGCACATCGGTCCCCCGTCCTTCCTCGTCCGAAAGCTGCTTCCATTCCCTCTTGCGCTGAGCCTTCCCCATGGCTCTCTACACGTAGTGAGAACCGACTCAAACCACCGGAGCAGCAGGCGACACGTCCTCACTGCACGGTAGCTCAGGAGCGGTGAATGTGTCATTGAGGTCGGCCACTGGATGACATAAACACAGCCTGAGGATTGGATTGCCAGTGAAAGACCATTTGATATTATCATTAATCTCAAAATGAATCATCCACCAGGTTGTTATAGGGAGCACGGTGCACTAAACTCATACTCAAAAACATGAACAATATGGCCAAATTTATATCATTAAATAACTTTTATTTCCATCACATCACAAACAAAACTGTGTTGGATAACATAAAGTGTGCACATCATTACACCAGTTTACTGGACCTGTGTATGACAGTGGCTCGTAAACACATTTTATGCCCATCCAACCAGAGAGTAACATATATATTATTAACACGGTCATTTACGAGGGTCTAATGCATATTATAATTTTATATTATATTATATTATATTATATATATATATATATATATATATATATATATATATATATATATATATATATATATATATATATATATATATATATATATAAATATATATATATATATATATATATATATATATATATATATATATATATATATATATATATATATATATATATATGTCGTACCTAATAGCCAGAACGCACTTCTCTGCCTACTATTCAAGGCCCGATTTGCCTAATAAGCCAAGTTTTCATGAATTAATGTTTTTTCGTCTACCTAACCTACCTAACCTAACCTAACCTAGCTTTTTTTGGCTACCTAACCTAACCTTACCTATAAATATAGGTTAGGTTAGGTTAGGTAGGGTTGGTTAGGTTCGGTCATATATCTACGTTAATTTTAACTCCAATAAAAAAAAATTGACCTCATACATAGAGAAAAGGGTTGCTTTATCATTTCATAAGAAAAAAATTATAGTAAATATATTAATTCAGGAAAACTTGGCTTATTAGGCAAATCGGGCCTTGAATAGTAGGCTGAGAAGTGAGTTCTGGCTACTAGGTACGACATATATATATATATATATATATATATATATATATATATATATATGTCGTACCTAATAGCCAGAACTCACTTCTCAGCCTACTATGCAAGGCCCGATTTGCCTAATAAGCTAAGTTTTCATGAATTAATTGTTTTTCGACTATCTAACCTACCTAACCTAACCTAACCTAACTTTTTCGGCTACCTAACCCAACCTAACCTATAAAGATAGGTTAGGTTAGGTTAGGTAGGGTTGGTTAGGTTCGGTCATATATCTACGTTAATTTTAACTCCAATAAAAAAAATTGACCTCATACATAATGAAATGGGTAGCTTTATCATTTCATAAGAAAAAAATTAGAGAAAATATATTAATTCAGGAAAACTTGGCTTATTAGGCAAATCGGGCCTTGAATAGTAGGCCGAGAAGTGCGTTCTGGCTACTAGGTACGACACATATATATATATATATATATATATATATATATATATATATATATATATATATATATATATATATATATATAAATATATATAAATATATATATATATATATATATATATATATATATATATACATATATAAATATATATAAATATATATATATATATATATATATATATATATATATATATATATATATATATATATATATATATATATATATATATATATAAGATTGAGAAAATTCGTGTTAGAATTATTAATCTTACTTTTTCGGTCATATTTAATAATATATGTCTACAGGAAAGACTGCTACCAAAATATACTAATATATATATATATATATATATATATATATATATATATATATATATATATATATATATATATATATATATATATATATATATATATATATATTAGTATATTTTGGTAGCAGTCTTTCCAGTAGACATATATTATTAAATATGACCGAAAAAGTAAGATTAATAATTCTAACACGAATTTTCTCAATCTTTCGTACATTACGCTTCACTGTTGGAGGTAAATCAAAAATCACTTCTCCAAAATTCATTTTTATTTCTAGTCTGACGCGACACGGGCGCGTTTCGTAAAACTTATTACATTTTCAAAGACTTCACAAATACACAACTGATTAGAACTTGCGTTTCTCTGATTTTATATCTACATTTGAGTGAGGTGGGAAGGGTGATGTGGCATTAACACAAGACAGAACAATAGGGGATATTAATAGGGTATTAAAAGTATCAACACAAGACAGAACAGAAACAATGGGTATTGAATAGAAGTGTTTGTAGAAAGCCTATTGGTCCATATTTCTTGATGCTTCTATATTGGAGCGGAGTCTTGAGGTGGGTAGAATATAGTTGTGCAATAATTGGCTGTTGATTGCTGGTGTTGACTTCTTGATGTGTAGTGCCTCGCAAACGCCAAGCCGCCTGCTATCGCTGTATCTATCGATGATTTCTGTGTTGTTTACTAGGATTTCTCTGGCGATGGTTTGGTTATGGGAAGAGATTATATGTTCCTTAATGGAGCCCTGTTGCTTATGCATCGTTAAACGCCTAGAAAGAGATGTTGTTGTCTTGCCTATATACTGGTTTTTTTGGAGCTTACAGTCCCCAAGTGGGCATTTGAAGGCATAGACGACGTTAGTCTCTTTTAAAGCGTTCTGTTTTGTGTCTGGAGAGTTTCTCATGAGTAGGCTGGCCGTTTTTCTGGTTTTATAGTAAATCGTCAGTTGTATCCTCTGATTTTGGGGGCTCACATTAAGGCTGTTGTTACAATGTTTGATCAGAGCAAACATTGTAAACTGCTCAAACAGAGCAGAGTTTGATCAGATTAGTTGCTCTGATCAAACATTGTAACAACAGCCTTAATGTGAGCCCCGGTATGTACAAGTTGGATCCCTATTTAAGCCTCAATATAGCACGTCAAAACAATATAGCAATCATTTAAACACGTATGGCACTTGGAGATATTAATAGGAGCTGCCTTGTATGGGCCAATAGGCCTTCTGCAATTACCTTCTTTCTTATAATTCCTTTCCTCCACTTATTTTTGGTGGTCAGGTGATCTGCCCAGGCGGATATAAAGGTCTGATCAGCAATCTTATCCTCATTCTACTTTGCTCTGATGAAGGCGAATTAGCCGAAAACGCGTTAAGCATTTTCTATTTTTCATATGTGGTTATTCTGCATATATATATATATATATTAGGGTTAGTTAGGTTCGGTCATATATCTACGTTAGTTTTAACTCAAATTTAATCATATTAACTTATACATAATGAAATGGACAGATTTATCATTTCATGAGAAAAAATTTCGAAAAATATATAAATTCAGGAAAGCTTGGCTTATTAGGCAAATCGGGCCTTGCATAGTAGGCCAAGTACGCCGTTCTGGCTACTAGGTACACACACACACACACATATATATATATATATATATATATATATATATATATATATATATATATATATATATATATATATATATATATATATATATATATATATATATATATATATATATATATATATGTCGTACCTAGTAGCCAGAACGCACTTCTCAGCCTATTATGCAAGGCCCGATTTGCCTAATAAGCCAAGTTTTCATGAATTAATTGTTTTTCGACTACCTAACCTTCCTAACCTAACCTAACCTAACTTTTTCGGTTACATAACCTAACCTAACCTATAAAGATAGGTTAGGTTAGGTTAGGTAGGGTTGGTTAGGTTCGGTCATATATCTACGTTAATTTTAACTCAAATAAAAAAAAATTGACCTCATACATAATGAAATGGGTAGCTTTATCATTTCATAAGAAAAAAATTAGAGAAAATATATTAATTCAGGAAAACTTGGCTTATTAGGCAAATCGGGCCTTGCATAGTAGGCTGAGAAGTGCGTTCTGGCTACTAGGTACGACATATATATATATATATATATATATATATATATATATATATATATATATATATATATATATATATATATATATATATATATATATATATATATATATATATATTTTGCCTCCATCTATTCATAGCATCTGTCCTTGAACCTCTGACATACAAATTTCAAAAACCACATGCTTTAGCAGCTGACCCAAGATACAACCGGCGTTTCCCCTCTGGACCGAGACACTGAAGCGATAGAGTAGGAAACCGGATGCTCTTGGGTCCCTGCTTTGCCTAATGCATAAAACCACAGTAACACGTTTTTAAAACGTTAAGGGAATTTTAGTCATAATAATATGGAAAACAAATATTTTAATTCACATAGTTAAAACATGTAGAAGCAATATCGTCTTTCGCTCCCTTTAACAAAATCATTCTCCAAAATTCATCGGCACAACAATTAAATGAATCACCAACCAATTATTCCTGACATTATTAGTCCCAGGAATGCTATATTGCCTATTAAGGTCAATATAAGGCAATAATACCGGTAATAAAAACGTCATTATTGGCAAATAAAGTGACTGGCGCGGGCACACGGTCAGTACATGTGGATATACGCGTATTGATCCCCTGACAACAACTACAACAACAACAACAATTGCTACAACTACAATTACAATACGTATTCATGTATTTCTGTTTTGTAATCTTTTCTTGTTATATAAAATTTTTAACTGAGTTGAGGAAGAGGTTATGTGAAAGTTTGGTAGAGTGATGCTGCCATCATCTCCCTTCATGCCCTCACGCTCCTCACGCTCCTCACGCTCCTCACGCTTATTCATACCAACACCCGTCTTTATAGTTGACCAGACCACATACTAGAAGGTGAAGGGACGACGACGTTTTGGTCCGTCCTGGTCCATTCTCAAGTCGATTGTGATGAGGAAGTAGATGCAGGCAATAAATAGGCTAGAGAGAAGTAAGGAGCAAAGTGTAGTAGAGGCGATAGTAGGAATAAGAACTGCAGGGGGCCTATTGGCCCATACGAGGCAGCTTCTATTATAACCACCGAATGAGAAGGAGATAGTAATAGGAATAAGAAGAGGATAGTAAGGGAACGTAAAGAAAATAAAGAACAGAAACGAGAGAAGAGAGAAAGAAAAGGAAAGAGAAAGAAAGGTAAATGGAAGGGTAAGATATGTTAGGTCACGTTTATTATAAATATTAGAGCATTTAAGTATATACTGTGAAAGGGAAGAGTCCACAGCAACAAAGCCAGGACTCAAGTCCAGGACCCCTCTTTATACTCACACATGTTCACACTCATTCGTACCCATACACTCCACACACAGACAGCCATACGCTCTCACACTTATGGGTGTCAATATGCTCCACATACGCATACGCATCCACAAATTATTAGAGATCATTGACAATCAAACGATAGAGTTTTACTAACTGTATTTTCCGGGAGTGCCAGAGAGCTTGTGGCACAGATCCTTCCATGCGACTTATGCTCTTCTAGTTAAGCTGGCTAGTGTATCAGGCTTTTCTAGTTAAGCTGGTTAGTGTATCAGGCTTTTCTAGTTAAGCTGGCTAGTGTATCAGGGTCTTCTTGTTAAGCTGGCTAATGTATCAGGCTTTCCTAGTTAAGCTGGCTAGTGTATCAGGCTCTTCTAGTTAAGCTGGCTAGTAAATCTGGCTCTTCTAGTTAAGCAGGCTAGTGTATCAGGTATATTTTAATGTTGAGAGAAGGAGTACCTTTCAGAAATAAGCAGTTAAAGTAAGAAAATATATATGGGAATGGAGGGCGGGGTAAAGAGAGCAGTACCTCAAGGGTCGCTACTAGGCCCCATCCAGTAACTAATACGTAAACATCTAACCCCATTACGTAAGGTCATGTCAATCACTGTTTTGCTGGTGGTACTAATTTATTGGAAAGAATCAGAGCTGAAGAAGACAATACGCTGCAAGGTGAACTAGACAGTCTCCAGAGACTACCTGAGAACTGGCTACTGGAATTCATCCCAGACCAATGCAAGGTTATATAGATAGGATTAGCAGTGAGACCTCACATACTGATCAACAAGAAGGAAAGGCAACTTTCGACTTCAAAACACCTGAAAGTCTTTGAAGTAGACATAACTCCAGAGGAACTGTATAATAACATCTATAGAATATGCGAGAGTCAAGCGTGAGAAAGCTGTCCCGGCCGGCCTGAAACTTCGATCAAACGAAACACGAGCAACTTGCAAGGATACATAAGGTTCAAAAAATGCCTCTTCACAGAGCAGAGGGGACTGAGCAGTGAAGAAAGACTGAGCAGTGAAGAAAGACTGAGCAGTGAAGAAAGACTGAGAAGTGAAGAAAGACTGAACAGTGAAGAGAGACCGAGCAACCACTTCACTGAATGAAAGAAGAAATATACAAGATACGATAACGTCGTTATGTAATCTAAAAAATTGACAACGTGAATAGAGGAGCAATATTCACAATAGAGGAGCAATATTCACAATAGAGGAGCAATGTTCACAATTGAAGAACAATGTTCACAATAGAAGAGCAATGTTCACAATAGAAGAGCAATGTTCACAATAGAGGAGCAATATTCACAATAGAGGAGCAATGTTCACAATTGAAGAACAATGTTCACAATAGAAGAGCAATGTTCACAATAGAAGAGCAATGTTCACAATAGAAGAACAATGTTCACAATAGAAGAACAATGTTCACAATAGAAGAGCAATGTTCACAATAGAAGAGCAATGTTCACAATAGAAGAGCAATGTTCACAATAGAAGAACAATGTTCACAATAGAAGAGCAATGTTCACAATAGAAGAACAGTGTTCACAATAGAAGAACAATGTTCAAAATAGAAGAACAATGTTCACAATAGAAGAACAATGTTCACAATAGAAGAACAATGTTCACAATAGAAGAACAGTGTTCACAATAGAAGAACAATGTTCACAATAGAAGAACAATGTTCACAATAGAAGAACAATGTTCACATTAGAAGAGCAATTTTCACAATAGAGGAACAATGTTCACAATAGAAGAACAATGCTGACAATAGAGGAACAATGTTCACAATAGAAGAGCAATGTTAACAATAGAAGAGCAATGTTCACAATAGAAGAACAATGTTTATAACAGAGCAGCAATGTTCACAATAACATAAAGACGTAAGAATTAAGGAAACTGCAGAACTCCTATTTGGTCTGGCAGTCACAACACTACCACACACTGACGACCAGTGTTGGGTGTGACAGCACTACCACACACTGACGACCAGTGTTGGGTGTGACAGCACTACCTCACACTGGCGACCAGTGTTGGGTGTGACAGCACTACCACACACTGACGACCAGTGTTGGGTGTGACATCACTACCACACACTGACGACCAGTGTTGGGTGTGACAGCACTACCACACACTGACGACCAGTGTTGGGTGTGACAGCACTACCTCACACTGGCGACCAGTGTTGGGTGTGACATCACTACCACACACTGACGACCAGTGTTGGGTGTGACAGCACTACCTCACACTGGCGACCAGTGTTGGGTGTGACAGCACTACCACACACTGACGACCAGTGTTGGGTGTGACAGCACTACCACACACTGACGACCAGTGTTGGGTGTGACAGCACTACCACACACTGACGACCAGTGTTGGGTGTGACAGCACTACCACACACTGACGACCAGTGTTGGGTGTGACAGCACTACCACACACTGACGACCAGTGTTGGGTGTGACATCACTACCTCACACTGACGACCAGTGTTGGGTGTGACAGCACTACCTCACACTGACGACCAGTGTTGGGTGTGACAGCACTACCACACACTGACGACCAGTGTTGGGTGTGACAGCACTACCACACACTGACGACCAGTGTTGGGTGTGACAGCACTACCTCACACTGACGACCAGTGTTGGGTGTGACAGCACTACCACACACTGACGACCAGTGTTGGGTGTGACAGCACTACCACACACTGACGACCAGTGTTGGGTGTGACAGCACTACCACACACTGACGACCAGTGTTGGGTGTGACAGCACTACCACACACTGACGACCAGTGTTGGGTGTGACAGCACTACCACACACTGACGACCAGTGTTGGGTGTGACAGCACTACCACACACTGACGACCAGTGTTGGGTGTGACAGCACTACCACACACTGACGACCAGTGTTGGGTGTGACAGCACTACCTCACACTGACGACCAGTGTTGGGTGTGACAGCACTACCACACACTGACGACCAGTGTTGGGTGTGACAGCACTACCACACACTGACGACCAGTGTTGGGTGTGACAGCACTACCACACACTGACGACCAGTGTTGGGTGTGACATCACTACCACACACTGACGACCAGTGTTGGGTGTGACAGCACTACCACACACTGACGACCAGTGTTGGGTGTGACAGCACTACCACACACTGACGACCAGTGTTGGGTGTGACAGCACTACCTCACACTGACGACCAGTGTTGGGTGTGACAGCACTACCACACACTGACGACCAGTGTTGGGTGTGACAGCACTACCACACACTGACGACCAGTGTTGGGTGTGACAGCACTACCACACACTGACGACCAGTGTTGGGTGTGACAGCACTACCACACACTGACGACCAGTGTTGGGTGTGACAGCACTACCACACACTGACGACCAGTGTTGGGTGTGACAGCACTACCTCACACTGACGACCAGTGTTGGGTGTGACAGTGACAGCACTACCTCACACTGGCGACCAGTGTTGGGTGTGACAGCACTACCACACACTGACGACAAGTGTTGGGTGTGACAGCACTACCACACACTGACGACCAGTGTTGGGTGTGGTCCGGGCTGTGAACATCTTCCCATCTACACATCTTTACCTCCTTAACTTCCTTCTCCCATTTCTCTGTTTTGTTCCTTGTTATCTGACCCATTCCGTTAATTATGGTTATCCTTTAATATATCACTCCTTTATCTCTCATCTTAGTTATTCTCTACCGTCTTATCTTCCAATTGCCTGATTTTCTCCTCATGATGCATTGTCAATCGTTTCAGTCAGAATAGTTCTCAACTCGTCAGTTCCAAGTACATCCCCAGGAATTTTTTTTTCTTTTTTCAGGGATGAACAACTGATAATTTTTAATAAAAAAATTTAACTTTTTATTTAGATTTTTTTTGCCCCCCTTATATCCGGTTCCGTCAATTTTCTCGAATTCTAAATAAATTACATTTAATTATTGACAATTTTTAATTACCGTTCGGTATTGTTGAGGTATTGGTGACTGGTTGTCTATTTAACCCGGTGGAGGACACTACCTGTAACAGGGGCCAGATTCACGAAGCAGTTACACAAGTACTTACGAACGTGTACATCTTTCCTTAACCTTTAACGGCATTGGTTACATATATTAAACAGTTTACAAGCATAAAAACTTGCCAATTAACTGTTGTTATTGTTATAAACAACCTCCTGGTGCTTGGATCCGGCCGCAATTAAGTGAGTGAGGACGAGGACGCCTTCCACTCACACAACTTGGCTGCCAACAATTTTCATAATGAAACAACTTAGTTGTAAACTTCATTGGCAATCATTTTTATGCTACTCTTAGTTGCTTTCTTTAAATTTATATTATACTAGATGGACAACTCAGCGGTGCCCGGGTCTCTTTCTTGCCATTCCTGATGCCACTCTTCCTCTCTCTCTCTCTCTATCTCTCTCTCTCGCTATGTTCATTGAACACAATCAACGTTGAATTAACATTTAATCAAAGTTTTCGGCGACAATTTAACTTAATATCAGCCCTAAAAATTGGTTTGAACTCTCTACGGCCAATCAAACCCTTATTTCGTGTTTCATTGGAGTCGCTTGGATTAGGAAAAGGATCTGATCCTTCTTAAAGAGGGGCACGGGGTCGCCCCCCCTGTGACACTCGTCACAGTGACATATCACCATGCTTGAGGCTGGCACCAGCGTCTCGCCCCAACCTCCGACAAATGTACATTTTCTATTATAGATATTGAATATTTATTTACTTTTCTAACAGAAAACACGTGTAGGAATAATTTTATAGAAAATGTTAAAACCCAGCGTTCCTGAGTACAATAATCAATTTCATTTTGAACACAGAAAAACAGTAATCAAAAACTATCTGAAGAAAAACTCTTCACCAAATTCACTTTCTTTACAAATATTTATTCTAACTAATCATTTTCAAACTTTAAATTAATTTGAGAAACTATCACTGACAAACTTTTTTTAATACGAACTTCCCCAGTCAATGGAACCTGGTCTTCCATTTCCAATCGAGAGCCACAATGCATATCACTCACGCCAAGATAAAACCCGCCGTGGGTAACTTTCCCGGCTGTCCTGATTGAGAATCCAATCTTAGAGGCATTACCACCACCACCAGCCACGCAGAAGCCCTGACCCGGGCTCCACCACAGCCCTGCCCCGGGCTCTACCACCGCCCTGCCCCGGGCTCCACCACAGCCCTGCCCCGGGCTCTACCACAGCCCTGCCCCGGGCTCCACCACAGCCCTGCCCCAGGCTCCACCACAGCCCTGCCCCGGGCTCCACCACAGACCGGCCCCGGATTCCACCACAGACCTGCCCCGGGCTCCACCACAGACCTGCCCCGGGCTCCACCACAGACCTGCCCCGGGCTCCACCACAGCCCTGCCGCGGGCTCCACCACAGCCCTGCCCCGGGCTCCATCACAGCCCTGCCCCGGGCTCCACCACAGACCTGCCCCGGGCTCCACAACAGCCCTGCCCCGGGCTCAACCACAGACCGGCCCCGGATTCCACCACAGACCGGCCCCGGATTCCACCACAGACCTGCCCCGGGCTCCACCACAGACCTGCCCCGGGCTCCACCACAGCCCTGCCCCGGACTCCACCACAGCCCTGCCCCGGGCTCCATCACAGCCCTGCCCCGGGCTCCACCACAGACCTGCCCCGGGCTCCACCACAGCCCTGCCCCGGGCTCCAACACAGACCTGCCCCGGGCTCCACCACAGCCCTGCCCCGGATTCCACCACAGACCGGCCCCGGGCTCCACCACAGACCTGCCCCGGGCTCCACCACAGCCCGAGGCTACTCTCGGCCCTCAGGATCCTGTGCAATATTATCAGGTCAAACCACACTAATGGGTTTATTCACTTCTCCGGGCTCCAACACTGCCAGAGACTCCAACACTGCCAGAGACTCCAAAACTGCCAGAGACTCCAACACTGCCAGAGATTCCAACACTGCCAGAGACTGCAGCACTGACAGAAGCCCAACACTGCCAGAGACTCCAACACTGCCAGAGACTCCAACACTCCCAGAGGACCGAACACTGCCAGAGACTCCAACACTGCTAGAGACTCCAACACTGCCAGAGACTCCAACACTGCTAGTCGAGGCCCCAACACTGCCAAAGACTCCAAAACTGCCAGAGACTCCAACACTGCCAGAATCTTCAACACTACCAGAGACTCCAACACTGCCAGAGACTCCAAAACTGCCAGAGACACCAACACTGCCAGAGGCCCCAACACTGAAAGAGACTCCAACACTGCTAGAGACTCCAACACTGCCAGAGCCACCAACACTGCCAGAGATTCCAACACTGCTAGAGACTCCAACACTGCCAGAGACTCCAACACTGCCAGAAGCCCCAACACTGCCAGAGACTCCAAAACTGCCAGAGACTCGAACACTGCCAGAGACTCCAACACTGCCACAGACTCCAACACTGCCACAGACTCCAAAACTGCCAGAGGCTCCAACACTGCCAGAGACTCCAACACTGCCAGAGACTCCAACACTGCCAGAGACTCCAAAACTGTCAGAGGCTCTAACACTGCCAGAGACTCCAGCACTGCCAGAGACTCCAAAACTGCCAGAGACTCCAACACTGCCAGAGACTCCAACACTGCCAGAGACTGCAGCACTGACAGAAGCCCAACACTGCCAGAGACTCCAACACTGCCAGAGACTCCAAAACTGCCAGAGACTCCAACACTGCCAAAGACTACAACACTGCCAGAGACTCCAACACTGCCAGAGGACCGAACACTGCCAGAGACTCCAACACTGCCAGAGATTCCAACACTGCTAGAGACTCCAACACTGCCAGAGACTCCAACACTGCCAGTCGAGGCCCCAACACTGCCAGAGACTCCAAACCTGCTAGAGACTCCAACACTGCCAAAGACTCCAAAACTGCCAGAGACTCCAACACTGCCAGAATCTTCAACACTGCCAGAGACTCCAACACTGCCATTGACTCCAAAACTGCCAGAGACACCAACACTGCCAGAGGCCCCAACACTGAAAGAGACTCCAACACTGCTAGAGACTCCAACACTGCCAGAGCCACCAACACTGCCAGAGATTCCAACACTGCTAGAGACTCCAACACTGCCAGAGACTCCAACACTGCCAGAAGCCCCATCACTGCCAGAGACTCCAAAACTGCCAGAGACTCGATCACTGCCAGAGACTCCAACACTGTCAGAGACTCCAACACTGCCACAGACTCCAACACTGCCAGAGGCTCCAACACTGCCAGAGACTCCAACACTGCCAGAGACTCCAGCACTGCCAGAGACTCCAAAACTGCCAGAGACTCCAACACTGCCAGAGACTCCAACACTGCCAGAGACTCCTACATTGCTAGAGACTCCAACACTGCCAGAGACTCCAAAACTGCCAGAGGCTCCAACACTGCCAGAGCCACCAACACTGCCAGAGATTCCAACACTGCTCGAGACTCCAACACTGCCAGAGACTCCAACACTGCCAGAGACTCCAAAACTGCCAGAGGCTCCAACACTGCCAGAGACTCCAACACTGCTAAAGACTCCAACACTGCCAGAGACTCCAACACTGCCAGAGACTCCAACACTGCCAGAGACTCCAAAACTGCCAGAGGCTCTAACACTACCAGAGACTCCAGCACTGCCAGAGACTCCAAACCTGCCAGAGACTCCAACACTGCCAGAGACTCCAACACTGCCAGAGACTCCAAAACTGCCAGAGGCTCCAACACTGCCAGAGACTCGAACACTGCCAGAGGCTCCAACACTGCCAGAGACTCGAACACTGCCAGAGACTCCAACACTGCTAGAGACTCCAACACTACCAAAGACTCTAACACTGCCAGAGACTCCAACACTGCCAGAGACTCCAACACTGCCAGAGACTCCAAAACTGCCAGAGACTCCAACACTGCCAGAGACTCCAAAACTGCCAGAGACTCCAAAACTGCTTGAGACTCCAACACTACCAAAGACTCCAACACTGCCAGAGACTCCAACACTGCCAGAGCCACCAACACTGCCAGAGATTCCAACACTGCTAGAGACTCCAACACTGCCAGAGACTCCAACACTGCCAGAGACTCCAAAACTGCAAGAGGCTCCAACACTGCCAGAGACTCCAACACTGCTAGAGACTCCAACACTGCCAGAGACTCCAACACTGCCAGAGACTCCAACACTGCCAGAGACTCCAACACTGCCAGAGGCTCCAAAACTGTCAGAGACTCCAACACTGCCAGAGACTCCAACACTGCCAGAGACTCCAAAACTGCCAGAGGCTCCAACACTGCCAGAGACTCCAACACTGCCAGAGGCTCCAACACTGCCAGAGACTCCAACACTGCCAGAGACTTCAACACTGCCAGAAGCTCCAACACTGCCAGAGCCACCAACACTGCCAGAGATTCCAACACTGCTAGAGACTCCAACACTGCCAGAGACTCCAACACTGCCAGAGACTCCAACACTGCCAGAGACTCCTACATTGCTAGAGACTCCAACACTGCCAGAGACTCCAAAACTGCCAGAAGCTCCAACAATGCCAGAGCCACCAACACTGCCAGAGATTCCAACACTGCTAGAGACTCCAACACTGCCAGAGACTCCAACACTGCCAGAGACTCCAAAACTGCCAGAGGCTCCAACACTGCCAGAGACTCCAACACTGCTAAAGACTCCAACACTGCCAGAGACTCCAACACTGCCAGAGACTCCAACACTGCCAGAGACTCCAACACTGCCAGAGACTTCAACACTGCCAGAGACTCCAACACTGCCAGAGACTCCAACACTGCCAGAGACTCCAAAACTGCCAGAGGCTCCAACACTGCCAGAGACTCCAACACTGCTAGAGACTCCAACACTGCCAGAGACTCCAACACTGCCAGAGACTCCAACACTGCCAGAGACTCCAACACTGCCAGAGACTCCAAAACTGTTAGAGACTGCAACACTGCCAGAGACTCCAACACTGCCAGAGACTCCAAACCTGCTAGAGACTCCAACACTGCCAAAGACTCCAAAACTGCCAGAGACTCCAACACTGCCAGAATCTTCAACACTGCCAGAGACTCCAACACTGCCATTGACTCCAAAACTGCCAGAGACACCAACACTGCCAGAGGCCCCAACACTGAAAGAGACTCCAACACTGCTAGAGACTCCAACACTGCCAGAGCCACCAACACTGCCAGAGATTCCAACACTGCTAGAGACTCCAACACTGCCAGAGACTCCAACACTGCCAGAAGCCCCATCACTGCCAGAGACTCCAAAACTGCCAGAGACTCGATCACTGCCAGAGACTCCAACACTGCCAGAGACTCCAACACTGCCACAGACTCCAACACTGCCAGAGGCCCCAACACTGCCAGAGACTCCAACACTGCCAGAGACTCCAGCACTGCCAGAGACTCCAAAACTGCCAGAGACTCCAACACTGCCAGAGACTCCAACACTGCCAGAGACTCCTACATTGCTAGAGACTCCAACACTGCCAGAGACTCCAAAACTGCCAGAGGCTCCAACACTGCCAGAGCCACCAACGCTGCCAGAGATTCCAACACTGCTCGAGACTCCAACACTGCCAGAGACTCCAACACTGCCAGAGACTCCAAAACTGCCAGAGGCTCCAACACTGCCAGAGACTCCAACACTGCTAAAGACTCCAACACTGCCAGAGACTCCAACACTGCCAGAGACTCCAACACTGCCAGAGACTCCAAAACTGCCAGAGGCTCTAACACTACCAGAGACTCCAGCACTGCCAGAGACTCCAAACCTGCCAGAGAC
The DNA here is from genome assembly GCF_040958095.1 of Procambarus clarkii. Classification (NCBI taxonomy): domain Eukaryota; kingdom Metazoa; phylum Arthropoda; class Malacostraca; order Decapoda; family Cambaridae; genus Procambarus; species Procambarus clarkii. The sequence goes on along the minus strand of NC_091205.1, from coordinate 72,735 downwards.
TCCAACACTGCCAGAGACTCCAACACTGCCAGAGACTCCAAAACTGCCAGAGGCTCCAACACTGCCAGAGACTCGAACACTGCCAGAGGCTACAACACTGCCAGAGACTCGAACACTGCCAGAGACTCCAACACTGCTAGAGACTCCAACACTACCAAAGACTCTAACACTGCCAGAGACTCCAACACTGCCAGAGACTCCAACACTGCCAGAGACTCCAAAACTGCCAGAGACTCCAACACTGCCAGAGACTCCAAAACTGCCAGAGACTCCAAAACTGCTAGAGACTCCAACACTACCAAAGACTCCAACACTGCCAGAGACTCCAACACTGCCAGAGCCACCAACACTGCCAGAGATTCCAACACTGCTAGAGACTCCAACACTGCCAGAGACTCCAACACTGCCAGAGACTCCAAAACTGCAAGAGGCTCCAACACTGCCAGAGACTCCAACACTGCTAGAGACTCCAACACTGCCAGAGACTCCAACACTGCCAGAGACTCCAACACTGCCAGAGACTCCAACACTGCCAGAGGCTCCAAAACTGTCAGAGACTCCAACACTGCCAGAGACTCCAACACTGCCAGAGACTCCAAAACTGCCAGAGGCTCCAACACTGCCAGAGACTCCAACACTGCCAGAGGCTCCAACACTGCCAGAGACTCCAACACTGCCAGAGACTTCAACACTGCCAGAAGCTCCAACACTGCCAGAGCCACCAACACTGCCAGAGATTCCAACACTGCTAGAGACTCCAACACTGCCAGAGACTCCAACACTGCCAGAGACTCCAACACTGCCAGAGACTCCAACACTGCCAGAGACTCCAACACTGCCAGAGACTCCTACATTGCTAGAGACTCCAACACTGCCAGAGACTCCAAAACTGCCAGAAGCTCCAACACTGCCAGAGCCACCAACACTGCCAGAGATTCCAACACTGCTAGAGACTCCAACACTGCCAGAGACTCCAACACTGCCAGAGACTCCAAAACTGCCAGAGGCTCCAACACTGCCAGAGACTCCAACACTGCTAAAGACTCCAACACTGCCAGAGACTCCAACACTGCCAGAGACTCCAACACTGCCAGAGACTCCAACACTGCCAGAGACTTCAACACTGCCAGAGACTCCAACACTGCAAGAGACTCCAACACTGCCAGAGACTCCAAAACTGCCAGAGGCTCCAACACTGCCAGAGACTCCAACACTGCTAGAGACTCCAACACTGCCAGAGACTCCAACACTGCCAGAGACTCCAACACTGCCAGAGACTCCAACACTGCCAGAGACTCCAAAACTGTTAGAGACTCCAACACTGCCAGAGACTCCAACACTGCCAGAGACTCCAAAACTGCCAGAGGCTCCAACCCTGCCAGAGACTCGAACACTGCCAGAGGCTCCAACACTGCCAGAGACTCCAACACTGCCAGAGACTTCAACACTGCCAGAAGCTCCAACACTGCCAGAGCCACCAACACTGCCAGAGATTCCAACACTGCTAGAGACTCCAACACTGCCAGAGACTCCAACACTGCCAGAGACTCCAACACTGCCAGAGACTCCTACATTGCTAGAGACTCCAACACTGCCAGAGACTCCAAAACTGCCAGAAGCTCCAACACTGCCAGAGCCACCAACACTGCCAGAGATTCCAACACTGCTAGAGACTCCAACACTGCCAAAGACTCCAAAACTGCCAGAGACTCCAACACTGCCAGAATCTTCAACACTGCCAGAGACTCCAACACTGCCATTGACTCCAAAACTGCCAGAGACACCAACACTGCCAGAGGCCCCAACACTGAAAGAGACTCCAACACTGCTAGAGACTCCAACACTGCCAGAGCCACCAACACTGCCAGAGATTCCAACACTGCTAGAGACTCCAACACTGCCAGAGACTCCAACACTGCCAGAAGCCCCATCACTGCCAGAGACTCCAAAACTGCCAGAGACTCGATCACTGCCAGAGACTCCAACACTGCCAGAGACTCCAACACTGCCACAGACTCCAACACTGCCAGAGGCTCCAACACTGCCAGAGACTCCAACACTGCCAGAGACTCCAGCACTGCCAGAGACTCCAAAACTGCCAGAGACTCCAACACTGCCAGAGACTCCAACACTGCCAGAGACTCCTACATTGCTAGAGACTCCAACACTGCCAGAGACTCCAAAACTGCCAGAGGCTCCAACACTGCCAGAGCCACCAACACTGCCAGAGATTCCAACACTGCTCGAGACTCCCACACTGCCAGAGACTCCAACACTGCCAGAGACTCCAAAACTGCCAGAGGCTCCAACACTGCCAGAGACTCCAACACTGCTAAAGACTCCAACACTGCCAGAGACTCCAACACTGCCAGAGACTCCAACACTGCCAGAGACTCCAAAACTGCCAGAGGCTCTAACACTACCAGAGACTCCAGCACTGCCAGAGACTCCTAAACCTGCCAGAGACTCCAACACTGCCAGAGACTCCAACACTGCCAGAGACTCCAAAACTGCCAGAGGCTCCAACACTGCCAGAGACTCGAACACTGCCAGAGGCTCCAACACTGCCAGAGACTCGAACACTGCCAGAGACTCCAACACTGCTAGAGACTCCAACACTACCAAAGACTCTAACACTGCCAGAGACTCCAACACTGCCAGAGACTCCAACACTGCCAGAGACTCCAAAACTGCCAGAGACTCCAACACTGCCAGAGACTCCAAAACTGCCAGAGACTCCAAAACTGCTAGAGACTCCAACACTACCAAAGACTCCAACACTGCCAGAGACTCCAACACTGCCAGAGCCACCAACACTGCCAGAGATTCCAACACTGCTAGAGACTCCAACACTGCCAGAGACTCCAACACTGCCAGAGACTCCAAAACTGCAAGAGGCTCCAACACTGCCAGAGACTCCAACACTGCTAGAGACTCCAACACTGCCAGAGACTCCAACACTGCCAGAGACTCCAACACTGCCAGAGACTCCAACACTGCCAGAGGCTCCAAAACTGTCAGAGACTCCAACACTGCCAGAGACTCCAACACTGCCAGAGACTCCAAAACTGCCAGAGGCTCCAACACTGCCAGAGACTCCAACACTGCCAGAGGCTCCAACACTGCCAGAGACTCCAACACTGCCAGAGACTTCAACACTGCCAGAAGCTCCAACACTGCCAGAGCCACCAACACTGCCAGAGATTCCAACACTGCTAGAGACTCCAACACTGCCAGAGACTCCAACACTGCCAGAGACTCCAACACTGCCAGAGGCTCCAACACTGCCAGAGACTCCAACACTGCCAGAGACTTCAACACTGCCAGAAGCTCCAACACTGCCAGAGCCACCAACACTGCCAGAGATTCCAACACTGCTAGAGACTCCAACACTGCCAGAGACTCCAACACTGCCAGAGACTCCAAAACTGCCAGAGGCTCCAACACTGCCAGAGACTCCAACACTGCTAAAGACTCCAACACTGCCAGAGACTCCAACACTGCCAGAGACTCCAACACTGCCAGAGACTCCAACACTGCCAGAGACTTCAACACTGCCAGAGACTCCAAAACTGCCAGAGGCTCCAACACTGCCAGAGACTCCAACACTGCTAGAGGCTCCAACACTGCCAGAGACTCCAACACTGCCAGAGACTCCAACACTGCCAGAGACTCCAACACTGCCAGAGACTCCAACACTGCCAGAGACTCCAACACTGCCAGAGACTTCAACACTGCCAGAGACTCCAAAACTGCCAGAGGCTCCAACACTGCCAGAGACTCCAACACTGCTAGAGACTCCAACACTGCCAGAGACTCCAACACTGCCAGAGACTCCAACACTGCCAGAGACTCCAACACTGCCAGAGACTCCAAAACTGTTAGAGACTCCAACACTGCCAGAGACTCCAACACTGCCAGAGACTCCATAACTGCCAGAGGCTCCAACACTGCCAGAGACTCGAACACTGCCAGAGGCTCCAACACTGCCAGAGACTCCAACACTGCCAGAGACTTCAACACTGCCAGAAGCTCCAACACTGCCAGAGCCACCAACACTGCCAGAGATTCCAACACTGCTAGAGACTCCAACACTGCCAGAGACTCCAACACTGCCAGAGACTCCAACACTGCCAGAGACTCCTACATTGCTAGAGACTCCAACACTGCCAGAGACTCCAAAACTGCCAGAAGCTCCAACACTGCCAGAGCCACCAACACTGCCAGAGATTCCAACACTGCTAGAGACTCCAACACTGCCAGAGACTCCAACATTGCTAGAGACTCCAACACTGCCAGAGACTTCAACACTGCCAGAGACTCCAACACTGCCAGAGACTCCAACACTGCCAGAGACTCCAACACTGCCAGAGACTTCAACACTGCCAGAGACTCCAACACTGCCAGAGACTCCAACACTGCCAGAGACTCCAACACTGCCAGAGACTCCAACAATGCCAGATGTATTGGTGTACCAAACCTTGAGACTCTTTTTGGAAACTCTCTGGGGGGTCTGGTGGGGTCTGGGGGGTGTTGGGGGGATGAATGAGGGCTGGGAGGGGTGCTTGGGGGGGCGAATGGATTGTGGGCATCTGGGGGGGGTAGGAAGGGCATAATGGGTCTGAAAATTAGGTAGGGTCGGAATGTTGTAGGTGGGTTGAGAAGTAGAGTGAGGCTGAGAGTCAGATAGAGGTTGAGAAGTTGAGGGAGAAAAGGATAGTTGGGGTAGAGGGCTGTGTAGAGAATGGAGCATGGGTGTTGAGAGTGGAAGAAAGGGGTTATTAGCCAGGGGGGAAATCAGTAGTAGGTGTGGGTTTTGGGGTAGAAGAGGGGAAGAGGTGGGGAAGGGAGGGCCACAAGGTGAGGAATCATATGGGAGATAGGGTAAGAGGAGAGTTAAGGGTTGGGTGGGGTTTGGGAGTGAGGGGGAATAGGGGGGCATTGGGAGCAGGGATGGACCTGATGGAATTGCAGGCAATGGGGTAGAAGGGGCAAGAGAGTTGCAGGGGTTAGTAGGGGAGCAGTGGTGGGAACGTGGGTTTGGAGAGGGTATGGCTTGGTCCGACAGGGTCATTAAAGGGTGCGATGGAGCAGGTTGAGTTCAGTTCAAGTGTGGAAGGGGCAGGGGAGTTGTTGGGGGTTGAAGTAGGGGGGAGGGGTGGGAGGGGAGAGTTCGGGAGGGTGTGACCTGGGAAAGAGTGGTGGGGCTACTTGGGAGGCTTGGGTTTCGGTGACGTGCTGGCCATTTTGCCTTGCAGGCTATTTGTTCATCTTTCGTCTTATACACATTGTAATGGGCTTCGCTGCCTCTAAGTAAATGTTTGTTCTTCATTGTGTATTGCACTGCCTCTTCATTAGAAAACTGTACCAGAACAGGCCGAGTCTGGTTGTTGTTGTTGATTACAACATGGTTACAAATGTAAGGCCCAATCCGGCAGCTGAGTTCCACCTCATTTCCTGCCATCTTGGCCTTATTACATCTCAAAATCTCATGTAATTCATTTTGTTCCATTTCTATCCTTACATGTCTTGATGATGCCCTAGTTTCGAGTAATCCTCTGAGGATTATTGACCGCCTACTCAGTGATTCACTCTCATGCTGATAGCCAATCCCCTAGATACTCCTCGTCCCACCCACACTCCCTAATCCATCCCACACTAATCCATTGTCTCTAGCCATGCTGTTAGCTCTGCCTAGTTCATTGGCAAGCCGAGCACATTTACTCTCCCATGCTTCCCTACTCTCTCAAATTTCTCCCTAATATAGTCCCCCAGCTCTTGTTTCTGTCTCTCAACCTCTTCTTATATTTGTTGAAAGATCTCACTCCTAATGCCCTAGATCTTAGATTAGGAAGATTAGATCCTCTATCCAAACGGCCGTTCTCTCAACAAACTTCCCTTTTACCTTGTCTACAAATCTATCTTCCTTCTCTTCTCTGCTGCTTCTTGACCTAGAGGCCCTTCCTGATTTCGTCATTGCAATAAACAATTTTATCCAACAGATACTCCTAGGCGCTCCAAGGCGTTCCAAGGCACTCCAGGCACTGTGTGGATGTGTGTGTACTCACCTATTTGAACTCACCTATTTGTGCTTGCAGGGTTGAGCTCTGCCTCTTTGGTCTCGCCTCTCAACTCTCAATCAACTGGTATACAGGTTCCTGAGCCTACTCGGCTCTATCATATTTATAATTGAAACTGTGAATGTAGTCAGCCTCCACCACTTCCAAATGCATTCCATTTGACATCCACTCTGACACAAAAACGTTCTATCTAATATCTCTGTGGCTCATTTGGGAAGTCATTTTAAACTTGTGTCCCCTAGTGCGTGTGCCTCTTGTGTTATATAGCCTGTCTCTATTTGCCCTATCAATTCCTTTGGTAATCTTGTATGTGGTGAAAATGTCCCCGTAACTCTTCTGTCTCCCAGCGATGTGAGGTTTAATTCCCGTAGTCTCTCCTCGTATCTCATACCTCTCAGCTCGGGGTACTAGTCTGGTGGCAAACCTTTGAACCTTTTGTAGTTTAGTCTTATGCTTGACTAGATATGGACTCCATGCTGGAGCTGCATACTCCAGGATTTGTCTGACATATGTGGTATACAAAGTTCTGAATGATTCCTTACACAAGTTTCTAAATGCCGTTTTTATGTTAGCCAACCTGGCATATGTCGCTGATGTTATCCTCTTGATATGGGCTTCAGGGGACAGGTCTGGCTTGATGTCAACCCCCAATTCTTTCTCTCTCTTTGACTCTTGAAGAGTTTCATTTCCCAAATGATACCTTGTATCTGGTCTCCTATTCCCTACACCTATCTTCATTTCATTACATTTGCTTGGGTTAAACTCTAACTACATTTTGTTCGACCATTCCTTCAGTTTGTCTAGGTCTTCTTGAAGCCTCAAGCTGTCCTCCACTGTCGTAACCTTTCTCATAATTTTGGCATCGTCAGCAAACATTGAGAGAAATTAATCTATTTCCTCCGGGAGATCATTTACATATATAAAAAAACAGGATAGGTCCGAGTACAGAGTCGTTTTGGAATGTACTGGTGACTTCACGCCAATCTGAGGTCTCACCCCTCACTGTAACTCTCTGCTTCCTATTGCTTTGATACTCCCTTATCCACTGCAGCACCCTCCCTGTTACTCCTGCCTGTCTCTCCAGCTAATGTCCCAGCATCTTATGGGATACTGTGTCAAAGGCTTTCTGACAATCGAAGAAAAGTACAATTCGCCCAGCCCTCTCTTTCTTGCTTAATCGTTGTCACCTGGTCATAGAATTCTATTAAGCCAGTAAGGCAAGTTTACCCTCCCTCCTTTGTGTGTGTAAGTGTGTGTGTGTGTGTATTCACCTAGTTGTATTCACCTTGTTGTGCTTGCAGGGGATGAGTTCTGCTCTTTAGGCCCGCCTCTCAACTGTCAATCAACTGTTACCAATTACTAACTAATTTTGTTTATCCTCACACTCACTTACTCACACACACACACACACACAGTGTGTGGTCTTCACAGTTGTGAAGAATCCGTGGTTTAATAGGGAATGTATGAAAGCAAAGGAGCTGAACAAAAGGGCATGGAGGAACTTCCGTAATAACAGAACACCAGAAAGTAGAGAGAGATACCAGAGAACCAGGAACGAGTATGTTAGTGTGAGAAGAGCAGCTGAGAAAAGGTATGAAAATGATATAGCTAATAAAGCCAAGACCGAACCAAAGCTACTACACAGTCACATCAGGAGGAAGACAACAGTGAAGGAAGAGGTGATGAAACTTAGGGTGGGCGAGGACAGGTACACAGAGAATGACAAAGAGGTGTGTGAAGAACTCAACAAAAGGTTCCAGGAGGTCTTTACAATAGAACAGGGAGAAGTCACGGCGCTAGGAGAGGTGGCAGCAAACCAGGTGACCTTGGAAAGGTTCGAAATTACAAGAGATGAGGTCAAGAAGCACCTATTGGAACTGGACGTGAGAAAAGCTGTTGGGCCGGATGGAATCTCACCATGGGTATTTAAAGAATATGCAGGAGCACTTTGCTTGCCACTCTCCATAGTGTATAGTAGGTCACTGGAAACGGGGGACCTACCAGAAGTATGGAAGACTGCTAATGTAGTACCAATATTTAAAAAGGGTGACAGACAAGAGGCACTGAACTACAGGCCAGTGTCCTTAACTTGTATACCATGCAAGGTGATGGAGAAGATTGTGAGAAAAAACCTAGTAACACATCTGGAGAGAAGAGACTTCGTGACAACCCATCAACATGGGTTCAGGGAGGGTAAATCTTGCCTTACAGGCTTGATAGAATTCTATGATCAGGTGACAAAGATTAAGCAAGAAAGAGAAGGATGGGCGGATTGCATTTTTTTGAACTGTCGGAAAGCCTTTGACACAGTACCCCATAAAAGGTTGATGCATAAGCTGGAGAAACAGGCAGGAGTAACTGGTAGGGCGCTCCAGTGAATAAGGGAGTACCTAAGCAATAGAACCTGCTGGATCTGGATGTTAGAAAGGCTGTTGGTCCAGACGGGATCTCGCCATGAGTACTGAACGAGTGTGCAGAGACACTTTGCTTGCCACTCTCCATAGTGTATAGTAGGTCACTGGAGACGGGAGACCAACCAGAAATATGGAAGACGGCGAATGTGGTCCCAATATTCAAAAAGGGCGACAGGCATGAGGCACTGAACTACAGGCCAGTGTCCTTGACTTGTATACCATGCAAGGTGATGGAGAAGATCGTGAGAAAAAACCTGCTAGCACATCTGGAGAGAAAGGACTTCTTGACAAATCGCCAACATGGGTTCAGGGAGGGTAAATCTTGCCTGAGTGGCTAATAGAATTCTATGACCAGGTAACACAGATTAAGCAAGAAAGAGAGGGCTGGGCGGACTGCATTTTCTTGGATTGTCGGAAAGCCTTTGACACAGTACCCCATTAGAGGCTGGTACATAAGCTGGAGAGACAAGCAGGTCTAGCTAGTAAGGTGCTCCAGTGGATAAGGGAATACCTAAGCAACAGGAAGCAGAGAGTTACGGTGAGGGGTATAACCTCTGATAGGCGTGAAGTCACCAGTGGAGTCCCACAGGGTTCTGTACTCGGTCCTATCTTGTTTCTGATATATGTAAATGATCTCCCGGAAGATATAGATTCATTTCTCTCAATGTTTGCGGACGATGCCAAAATTATGAGACGGATTAAGACAGAACAGGACGGTTTGAGGCTTCACGAAGACCTAGACAAGCTGAAGGAATGGTTGAACAAATGGTTGTTAGAGTTTAACCCAACCAAAGGTAATGTAATGAAGATAGGTGTAGGGAGCAGGAGGCCAGATACAAGGTATCATCTGAGAGAGGAAATTCTTCAGGCGTCAGAGAAAGAAAATGACTTGGGGGTTGATATCACGCCAGACCTGTCTCCTGCAGCCCATATAAAGAGGATAACATCAGCGGCATATGCAAGGCTGGCCAACATACGAACGGCTTTCAGAAACTTGTGTAAAGAATCATTCAGAACTTTGTATACCACATATGTCAGGCACATCCTGGAGTATGCAGCCCCAGAATGGAGTCAATATCTAGTCAAGGATAAGACTAAACTGGAAAAGGTTCAAAGGTTTGCCACCAGAAAAGTACCCGAGCTGAGAGGTATGAGCTACGATGAGAGACTACGGGAATTAAACCTCACTTCGCTGGAAGACAGAAGAGTTAAGGGGGACATGATCACCACATTCAAGATTTTCAACGGAATTGATAGGGTAGATAAAGACAGTCTATTTAACGCAAGGGCACTCGCACAAGGGGACACAGGTGGAAACTGAGTGCCCAAATGAGCCACAGAGATATAAAAAAAACTTTTTTAGAGTCAGAGTGGTTGACAAATGGAATGCATTATGAAGTGATGTGGTGGAGGCTGACTCCATACACAGTTTCAAGTGTAGATATCATAGAGCCCAATAGGCTCATGAATCTGTACACCTGTTCACACAACTGTGTACTCACCTAGTTGTACTCACCTAGTTGTGTTTGCGGGGGTTGAGCTCTGGCTCTTTGGTCCCGCCTCTCAACCGTCAATCAACAGGCGTACAGATTCCTGAGCCTATCGGGCTCTATCATATCTACACTTGAAACTGTGTATGGAGTCAGCCTTCTTCCACATCACTGTGTGTGTGTGTGTGTGTGTGTGTGTGTGTGTGTGTGTGTGTGTGTGTGTGTGTGTGTGTGTGTGTGTGTGTGTGTGTGTGTGTGTGTGTGTGTGTGTGTGTGTGTGTGTGAGTGTGTGTGTGTGTGTGTGTGTGTGTGTGTGTGTGTGTGTGTGTGTGTGTGTGTGTGTGTGTGTGTGTGTGTGTGTGTGTGTGTGTGTGTGTGTGTGTGTGTGTGTGTGTGTGTGTGTGTGTGTGTGTGTGTGTGTGTGTGTGTGTTTACTCACCTTCACCTATTTGTGCTTGCAGGATCGAGCATTGACTCTTGGATCCCGCCTTTCTAGCTATCGGTTGTTTACAGCAATGACTCCTGTCCCATTTCCCTATCATACCTAGTTTTAAAAGTATGAATAGTATTTGCTTCCACAACCTGTTCCCCAAGTGCATTCCATTTTTCCACTACTCTCACGCTAAAAGAAAACTTCCTAACATCTCTGTGACTCATCTGAGTTTCCAGTTTCCACCCATGTCCCCTCGTTCTGTTATTATTACGTGTGAAAATTTCATCTATTTCCACTTTGTCAATTCCCCTGAGTATTTTATATGTCCCTATCATATCTCCTCTCTCCCTTCTTTTCTCTAGTGTCGTAAGGTTCAGTTCCTTCAGCCGCTCTTCATATCCCATCCCTCGTAACTCTGGGACAAGCCTCGTCGCAAACCTCTGAACCTTCTCCAGTTTCTTTATGTGTTTCTTCAGGTGGGGGCTCCATGATGGCGCGGCATACTCTAAGACGGGTCTCACGTAGGCAGTGTAAAGCGCCCTAAAAGCCTCCTCATTTAGGTTTCTGAAAGAAGTTCTAATTTTCGCCAGTGTAGAGTACGCTGCTGTCGTTATCCTATTTATATGTGCCTCAGGAGTTAGATTAGGTGTCACATCCACTCCCAGGTCTCTTTCTCGAATCGTTACAGGTAGGCTGTTCCCCTTCATTGTGTACTGTCCCTTTGGTCTCCTGTCACCTGATCCCATTTCCATAACTTTACATTTACTGGTGTTAAACTCTAGTAGCCATTTCCCTGACCATCTCTGCAGCCTGTTTAAGTCCTCTTGGAGGATCCTACAATCCTCGTCTGTCACAACTCTTCTCATTAATTTTGCGTCATCCGCAAACATTGACATGTATGATTCCACTCCTGTAAACATATCATTTACGTAAATTAGGAAGAGGATTGGTCCCAGCACCGATCCTTGAGGTACTCCACTTGTTACTGTTCGCCAGTCCGACTTCTCGCCCCTTACCATTACCCTCTGGCTCCTTCCTGTTAGGTAGTTCTTCACCCATACTAGGGCCTTTCCGCTTATTCCTGCCTGCCTCTCAAGTTTGTATAGCAGTCTCATGTGCGGTACCGTATCAAAGGCCTTTAGGCAGTCAAGAAATATGCAGTCTGCCCAGCCTTCTCTGTCCTGTCTTATCCTTGTTACTTTATCATAGAATTCTAAAAGGTTTGTTAGGCATGATTTCCCTGTCCAGAACCCATGTTGGTGCTTGTTTACAAACCCAATGCTCTCCAGGTGCTCAACAAGTCTTAGCCTAATTATTCTTTCAAGTATTTTGCAGGGGATGCTTGTCAGTGATACGGGTCTGTAGTTAAGTGCCTCCTCCCTATCACCTTTTTTGAAAATCGGTACGACATTTGCCTCCTTCCAGCAACTGGGCAATTCTCCCGACATAAGTGACTCATTAAAGATCATTGCCAGAGGCACGCTGAGAGCCTGCGCTGCCTCTTTAAGTATCCACGGTGATACTTTGTCTGGTCCAACAGCTTTATTTGCATCCAGTGTTGTCAACTGTTTCATTACATCCTCTGCTGTCACCTCTATATCTGATAGTCTTTCGTCTTGGGTAATCTCTTCTAACAATGGGAGCTGCTCAGGCTCGGTTGTGAACACTCCATGGAATTTTGCATTCAGTACCTCGCAGATTTCCTTGTCGCTTTCTGTATATACCCCTTCTGTTTTCCTCAGTCTTGTCACTTGGTCATTTACCGACATCTTCCTTCTTATATGGCTATGTAGTAATTTTGGTTGCTTTTTCGCTTTGACTGGAATATCATTCTCATAATTTCTTTCCGACACTCGTCTTATGTTAATGTAATCATTCCTAGCTCTGTTACATCTAATCCTGTTGTCCTCTGTCCTTTGTCTTCTGTACTTCCTCCACTCCCTCCTGCTTCTCACCTTTGCTTCCTGACACTGTCTATTAAACCATGGGTTATTATATTCCCTCCTGCTTTTTTCCTTTATTGTTGGAATAAATCTCTCTTCAGCCTCCTTGCATTTCAATATGACTTGGTTCATCATACCTTGCACTGTTTTTCCTCTATGTTCTTCCTCCCACTGCACTTCTCCCAGGTAGTCCCTTATCCTTCTGTAGTCCCCTTTTCTGTAATCAAGTCTCGTTTCCCGGACCTCTTGTCCTTTGGTCACAATTTTAAGCTCCATCATGTAGTCAAAGACTAGGACACATTGGTCACTAGCTCCTAGTGGTATTTCATGTTCCAACTGCTCGATGTCTTCTACATTCTGGGTGAAAATGAGATCTAATAGGCTGGGCGTATCCCCTCCTCTTTCCCTAGTATCTTCTTTCACATGCCGTGTTAGGAAATTCCTGTCAATAACGTCTACCAGCTTCGCTCCCCAGGTCTCCTCCCCGCCATGGGGATTCCTCGTTTCCCAATCTATCTCTCCGTGATTTAGGTCCCGCATGACCAGCAGCTTCGCTCTCATTCTATGCGCTAAAGTTGCTGCCCTCTGCAGTTCATCTATACATGTCTTGTTGCTGTCCTCGTACTCCTGTCTGGGCCTTCTACTGTTTAGTGGGGGATTGTAGAGTATCAAGATTACAATCTTCTTCCCATCCACTGTCAGAGTTCCATGTATGAAGCTTGTGCTTTCATTGGTACCCGGATTTTCCAGCTCATCAAACTTCCATTTCCGCTTTATTAGTAGTGCCACTCCTCCTCCCTGTCTCTGTGTCTGTGTGTGTGTGTGTGTGTGTGTGTGTGTACTCACCTATTTGTGCTTGCACGATCGAGCATTGACTCTTGGATCCCACCTTTCCAGCTATCGGTTGTTTACAGCAATGACTCCTGTCTCATTTCCCTGTCATACTTAATTTTAAAAGTATGAATAGAGTTTGCTTCCACAACCTGTTCCCCAAGTGCATTCCATGTTTCCACTACTCTCACGCTAAAAGAAAACTTCCTAACATCTCTGTGACTCATCTGAGTTTCCAGTTTCCACCCATGTCCCCTCGTTCTGTTATTATTACATGTGAACATTTCATCTATTTCCACTTTGTCAATTGCCCTGAGTATTTTATATGTCCCTATCATATCTCCTCTCTCCCTTCTTTTCTCTAGTGTTGTAAGGTTCAGTTCATTCAGACGCTCTTAATATCCCATCCCTCGTAACTCTGGGACAAGCCTCGTCGCAAACCTCTGAACCTTCTCCAGTTTCCTTATGTGTTTCTTCAGGTAGGGGCTCCATGATGGCGCGGCATACTCTAAGACGGGTCTCACTTAGGCAGTGTAAAGCGCCCTAAAAGCCTCCTCATTTAGGTTTCTGAATGAAGTTCTAATTTTTGCCAGTATAGAGTACGCTGCTGTCGTTATCCTATTTATATGTGCCTCAGGAGTTAGATTAGGTGTCACATCCACTCCCAGGTCTCTTTCTCGAATCGTTACAGGTAGGCAGTTCCCCTTCATTGTGCACTGTCCCTTTGGTCTCCAATCACCTGATCCCATTTCCATAACTTGTATGTGTGTGTGTGTGTGTGTGTGTGTGTGTGTGTGTGTGTGTGTGTGTGTGTGTGTGTGTGTGTGTGCGCGTGTGTGTGTGTGTGTGTGTGTGTGTGTGTGTGTGTGTGTGTGTGTGTGTGTGTGTGTGCGCGCGTGTGTGTGTGTGTGTGTGTGTGTGTGTGTGTGTGTGTGTGTGTGTGTGTGTGTGTGTGTATGTGTGTGTGTGTGTGTGTGTGTGTGTGTGTGTGTGTGTGTGTGTGTGTGTGTGTGTGTGTGTGTGTGTGTGTGTGTGTGTGTGTGTGTGTGTGTGTGTGTGTGTGTGTGTGTGTAACGGGCGCACTTGTGCTCCGCAACGACACCATAACTTTTTCTACAGAATTTCATCTTATAAATTTTCAATATTGCAAAAGTAATATAAAGCCTAATAAACGTAATTCTCACCTGTGTTTGAAATAATGTATACCTAAGCTTCACAGGTTATTGCCTAAACATGAAAATACTGTACAGCAAAAATTCACGAATATACATTTATTAATTATAACACAATAGTTAGGAAGGCAGCCTCTGCTGCCTGTAGAAATAGATCCCATCTGTTCATCATGAGAGACTTCAATCACGCATGGATAGACAGCGAGAACAAGGAACAGTATGTAGGAAAGGATACATGGAGAGCCAAACTAATAGAGGTGGCGACAAGAAACTTTCTAAGCCAACATGTCAAGGAACCCTTTAGGATGAGAGGAAACGATGAACCAGCGAGACTCGACCTAGTCTTCACTCTGAACGACTCGGACATAAGGGAAGTCGGCTTTGAGGCCCAAGTAGGAATGAGCAACCACAGTGTACTGGCGTTTGAGTATCTGGTTGAGGAAGGGTTATTGAACTCAAGGAGGGATACTGAAAACAAAAAACTCACATTCCGAAATGGAAACTATGAGGAGTTAAGAAAATTCCTAACAGATATAAAATGGGAAACAGAGCTCAGGGGAGAGACGGCTCAAGACACGATGGACTTCAGCACGTAGAAGTGCAAGGACGCAGCAAACAAGTTTTGTTGCCAAAAGGAAAAGAATGAAATGAAGATGAGAAATCCATTGTTTAATCAGAGATTTAGTCTAGTTAAGCAGCAAATTAAAAGGCCATGGAGAAAGCATAGGAATAACAGGACACTTAAGAGCTGAGAAAGATACCAGAGTGCCAGGAATGAATATGTCAGGATGAAAAGAGAGGGAGAAAGACAATACGAAAATTACATCACTAGCAAGGCAAAGACTCAACCTAAATTGCTTCACAGCAACATC